>NW_008354532.1:1518192-1525133 GCF_000622305.1 Nannospalax galili
GAACCTAGGTCCTCTGCAAGAGCAGTCAGTGCTCTTAACCACTGAGCCATCTCTCCAGCCCCTAAAATAAGAATTTTAAAAGGGGCCTGGAGAGATTGTTCAGTGGTTAAAGCACTTGCTGCTCTTGCAGAGGATCTGGGTTTATTTTTCAGAATCCACATGGTGGCCACAACCTTATGATTCTCTTATCTCAGCCGCCCGAGGCTTGGGATTATAAGTGTACACCAGCACTCTCCGTTAGAAAATTATTTTTTTAAAGACTTTTTGGGGGGTAAGAATTAGAATTTTGCCTTTACACTCTCAAGTGGTTTGGGAGAGTGGAGAGATGAATAATGCTTAGGTGGGGCTGGAGAGATGGCCCAGTGATTAAGAGCACTGGCTACTCTTGCAGAGGACCCAAGTTTGGTTCCCAGCACCCACATGGCAGCTAACAACCATCCGTAACTCCTTTTCTTCTTCATGCCTTTCTTACTAAACATGCTTTTAGGTTTAAGGCTTTGGGCTGCCCCTCCCATCTTGTATTTCTTCACTCTTTCTCTAAAGCTTCTTTTTCCCAGCCTGACCTCCCACGCAGGCTCTAAACCTGCATGACTCCACGATTTTCTTCACTTCTTCCCACCATTCACCTCCTGAAGGCAGCTGACAAACTCACCTGCCTTGAGAATTTTTCTTTAATATTCTAATAAAATTGTAAAAGCCTAAAAAAAAAAAAAAAAGTTGAACACAGGCCAGAGGAAGAAGTGGGTAAGCAGCAATCCTCCATGGTCTGTGCTTCATTTCCTGCTTCCTGGTTTGTGCCCTGAGCTCCTACCTTGGTTTCCCTTTATGATCGACTGAGTTTTAAGTCAAATAAACCCTTTCCTCCCCATGTTGCTTTAGTCAGTACTTTATCACAGCAAAAGAAAGTAACTAGGACATTGTCCAAATAGGATACAGAGGAAGTTTAAATATATTAGATAACAAGGAAATGTAAGTATTTGACTTAAGCTATAATTTAGCAATATTAAATTTTTTGGATTTATTTATTTCTATTTTATGTGTGTGAGTGTTTTACCTGCATGTTTGTGAGTGCACCCATATTGTGCAATGTCCAAGGAGGCCAGAAGAGGCATTGGCTCCCCTGCAACTGAAGTTACAAATGGTTATTAGCCACTATGTGGGTGCTGGGAACCAAACCCAGGTCCTCTGCAAAAGCAGCCAGAGCTCTCAACTGCTGAGCCATCTTTCCAGCCCTACCCCCAATATTTTTGGTTTTGTTATGATTATAACTCTTGGGTATGCAAGTCTGAGTTTATTGTAAGTAGCGTATATGGAATCCTTGCTGCTAAGGCAGAATGGGTTTTTACTGCCTCATTCCTGTGAACAGGTGTGTTTCGAACTATTTTCCAGAAGTGGTAGGAGATTTACAGGTTTTTCATCTTAGAGAGCAAAGTTTCTCTGCAGATGCTGCAACAGTGGGCAAAGGTGTGTGTAGATACTGAAACCTTCAGTCACTGGTATTGGGTGGTGCTTGGGGAAGAGCCCAGAACCTCTGGCTCTCACTTCAAATAGGGGTACAGGGCCTGGAGGAAACATTGTTGTTCTGCAAGTCAAAATTTGGTTAAGGTGATAGGTCCAAACCTAATTTCACCTTTTTTCTTTTTGTGTATGTATGTGTGTGTAATTTTCATACATGTTCACATGTGTGTAGGCACGTATGTGCTGGTACATGTGAACATGTGTGTGCATGTGTGTGGAGGCCTGAGGTTGCAGTCAGGGCTCTTTGAGGTTGACATAGGGAGTCTTCTTGATTGCTGTTGACCTTATTCATTGAGGCAAGGTTTCTCAATCAAGCCCACTCACCTATGTCTAATTTAGTTAGCTTGCTCTGGGAATTCCTTATCTTCACTTCCTGAGTGCTGGAATTACAGCAGGCAAGCTGCTATGTCTACCTACGTTTATGTGGGCTCTGGGATGAGTGGCAAGCACTTTATCCACTAGAACATCTCCCCAGCCTTCATTTTCCTTTATAAAGAAATGGGCTGCAACTCAAGTAAGAAAACATACTAGAAAGCCAATCAAATACATTATTTTTCTCTAACATCCCTTTCCACTAGTAATTATGTCTTCAGGGTTTATGTTTCCAACTGAAATTTGTTTTATCTTTATCTCATTCTTAAGCATATTAAATCAATGTTTTCTAATTAAAACCTTCCATATCACTGTTGAGAATTAAAAGAACCTCAATATTATTTGTAAGAAAGCTCAAGCCCATTTAAACAAAAAGCTGTTATTTTATTTTCAAACTGTACCTATCTTCTCAATAGTATACATCCTCTGGGGCTTTATCCTTTTTTTAAAAAATCACTAACAAATACTTTCATTCTGAAATATTCATGAGCCAAGCATGACATAATTATTTTTTCTCAGAGAGCACTAAGTTCTAGTACCATCACTTCTGTTTCTTATTCGTTACCTGATGTTCTCATTTTTCAGTGTTAAGCTCTTAATGCCACAACAACAGAACATGCCGTTAATACACTTAAAGAGCCCTTTCATCCTGTGCGCTTTCCTGAGACATAAAGAAGGCAAGCAGGTGCTCATGGTCACTGTGAGTTACTGGGGAACACACAGTCACAGCTTTATTGTTGTCCTTGGGGTCCTGGGGAGTTCTTCAAATTTGCATATCATTTTGCTGAAAACATTTGACCCATGGACTCAATGACAATGCCTTATAGAGTTCAGCTGAAAGGGTGCTCAAGTTTGTATCATGGCAGAAATTGAGCCTTTCTTTAAAAAAAAAAGCTAAAAACTTCCTTGATTCCTTCAGGAAAAAAAAATGCAGTTTAAGGGAACAAAAGCTATGGTAGCAGTTTATAAAGAGTTTGTGAATGCTCATTAGGTACTTGAGTGGTTCTGTTAGGAACAATGCGATCATAAATAAGGATAACAGGAATATTTTCCTGAATTTACGAAAAATGGCAAGATTGTATTTAATGCTTACGTTTCCTGAGTTTTAAAGAGACCCCTTTTTCTTTGCAAAGATTGGATTCTTTAAAAAAAAAAAAGAAGCTCAATAATTGATTTAAAGTAGAAGAGGAACCTGTAAGAAATTAAATTAGATGATCAGAATTTGAATTGTATTTATTAAGGTAAATATCAACATGCTGTATGTGGTAAACATTTAAAATTAAATGATCTTGGTTTTCTAATCAAAGTTATACTTGACGGAAAGAGGCAAATGGTGCCTATTTTTTGTGAACACATTTGAATTTGGTTTTTGCATAAAGAATTTAAACACGTACTGGTAGTCCTCATAACTCTGGCAATATGTTCCACCTTGTTGTTGTCCACACAAAAGGACAACTTTCACCTCAAAGGGGATAAGAGACAGTTTATTCTGGAGCCAAATATGAGAAACCATGGCCCAGTAATGCAATTCAGGTTACCCAAAATTCCATGTTCCAACGTGGAAGCAGTTTCATGAAGTTTTTATAGTGACAGAACATAAAAAATCATAAATCAAGACATTTCTCAAATACATTGGTGGTTACAGCAAAAGAAGACTCTTAGTTATAGGCCTTAGATGCTATCTGATGACACTCAGCCTTCCCGTTGGTGGAATCTGGTGGTTTGCCAAGTTAATACATTCCAAAGATTTTTATCTGTTAGCCATAGGATATTAAGTCAGAAATAAAGGTCGGCAAAGGGTGGCTATTTAGTAGCTAAAGATGGCCCAAGATAAATGGTAAATAGGCTTGGGACCTGCAACATCCAAACTCTCCAGTCACTGAAGTTCTGATCAGCTGATCAGCCTTTGCATAAAGGTTCAGTTTCAAGATGCAGTTTTTCTGGGAACTTTCATTCACGTGGCTAGTCATTGCAAAAAGTCATATTCACAGATGGAAGTATAACTACTGAAGCCTCGAGGAACAGTCATTTAAATGTTAGATTGTATCTTGTTTGTCTAGGAAAATCTTTGTCAGCTTACCACAGAGCAGATTTCTTGACCATTTTCTCTTGTTGGTTCACACTTGTAATAGCTGCTGGAGGTTTCTCTGTCTTCCTACCTTATCACATGGTCACCAAACCCACCTTCATCCTCTGGTCTTCTGAACTAATCTATAGCCCTTCCTGAGGCCCATAGCATTCATCCTCTCATTCAGCTAGTGTTTGTTAACCCCTCACTGTGTGATTAACACATCCTTAGTTCTGAGGATATGCTAATGAAATATAATCTCCATTTTATCTGCTGATCTTTCCTCCTCTTCATCTTTCCTTCCTCCTTTTTGTAAATATTCAACTCAAAATGCCTTTCATGAAATGAAAAAATACAATTTTGGTATCTTTCTTTGTTTGAAACAGGGTCTCCTTGTAGCCCCAGCTGGCCTGGAACTCACTATGTAGATCACTCTGGCCTCAAACTCATAGAGATCTGTCTGCCTCTGCCTCCCAGGTGCTGGGATTAAAGGCATGTGCCATCATGCCTGGTGACTTTGATGTCTTATGTAACTGAATATGCAAACTTTGATTCAGAATGCAAATGATATGCTTAGAGTGCTCTTTTCTACCCAGAATCCTCTTGATTGCCTTCGTTTTCTAACTCTTCCAGCTGGTGTGGTAGAGCTGCAGGCTTACTATGTTAATACCCAATTCAATGCTAGAATGCTAGAGATATTTCCAAAGTGAAGGTACTTTAGAATTGAGCTAGGTCTAGAGTGATCTGTCTTATAGGACTGATGTTCAGCTCTAATATCACCACTGTAATGGGGGCATTGAATGGGTTGCTAAGCCTACGGTAGGCATTGCTCCTGGCCCCAGGGGAGAGTTAAATAACTATGAAAATGTGACCAGGAGGGTTGTTATGGGATGTGAAAGATATCATCCATGTAGCTACTATTACTGATTTTATTCTTTACAGGATCCAACCCTCCCCTCTTCATGCTTAACAAACAACATGTATCTTACTGTGTATGAATTTTTTAAAAAGCATTTTATTTATTATTTTTATGTTATGTGTATGAGTGTATTGCCTGCATGTATGTAAGTGCACCTATGTTGTACAATGCCCATGGAGGTCAAAAGAGGGTGTTGGATCTCCTGGAACTGGAGTTACAGAAGGTTGTTAGCTGCCATGTGGGTGCTGGGATTTGGACCTGGGTCCTCTGCAAGAGCAGCCAGTGCTCTTAACTGCTGAGCCATCTCTCCAGCCCCTGCATATGAATTTTAGCTTCATCCAATCTAGTCTCATGCCAATGTGGGGCTTTCATTTGCTGTGGTTCCAAGAGATACATGCCTTCCTTGAGTGTCACCAGAGATAGAATGATCACTGCCTGTCTCTCTATGTCATAGAATCATACTTCTGCTCTTTTAGCTTGATATGGAGTGACAGAAATAGTTGCAAGTGCTTACAATAAACACTTCTATAATTCTTCAATGATAGTAATCTTAAATAAGTTACATGTTGACATATGCATGACATGACTAATGATTGAGCTACTCTGGTTTATATCAGAGTGCAAATCTAAAACATATTCATGGATTTTGTTTGTATTTGTTCTTATCTTAAAGGATAATAGTTCAAGCAGAGCTTTTTGCTATGATCAGAATGGTAATCTATGATAATATTTATAGAGCCTTGCATTCTGGTGATATGCAACTTTACAAAATTCAAGCATAATTTTATGCACTAAACCTGTGCTTAAGGAAGAAGCTGTTAAATATACAGATACGACTGAATAGAATTTATGAATTTCTAGTTTTATCTTCTATTTTTATCTCCATAGGGAGGAGAAAGGGATGCTCCCCAAAGGGATAACCTTGAAGTTTATTTCTTTTCCATTTTTGTCTTTATTGGATGTTAACAGTGACCGAAGGTTCAACTAGCCTTTAATGGGTAGGAGCAAGGAGGCCAGATGATGTACCCTGTGTGGGAAAGTTTCCTGCAATGAAAAACTGTCCCGTGTTCTGTCATCTTCAAGTATCCCACAGGTGGCAAATTGTGGTACTTTATCACCCTTTTCATGTAAATCACATTTGCTAGAATGTCACTCCTGTGTAAGGAGAGGATATAATGTAGACTGACTTCTTTTGTTTGATTTACTAGGAGTTGGTCAAAAATTCAAATTACATTGCTAAAGGCATTATCATTTGTGGACTTGGAATTGTTGCTAATTCAGAGGATGATTCAATATTTACAGTTGTTAAATCCATACTGAAAGAGTCTCTCTCTCCTTTATCCCTATACGAAATATATACAGCAGTTGCTGATATTTAACTAAATGTTTTCTCTCTCTCTCTCTCTCTCTCTCTCTCTCTCTCTCTCTCTCTCTCTCATTTTTTTGAGACAGAGTCTCCCTGTAGCCCCAGCTGGCCTGCACTTGCTATGTAGATGAGGCTGGCCTTGATCTCACAGAGATCTGCTTGCCTCTGCTCCTGAGTGCTGGGACTAAGAATGTGCTACATGCCCAGCTGAATATTGATTTTCTTTAAATCTAAGCCTAATCATTCCATATAAGGGCATATATCTGGCTTCTTCCTTTTTCACTCTAGTGGAGTCATGCCTGGACATTTAAATACAGAAATGCATATTATTTTATTATATACATAAAATTTTATTATCTTCTATTTTGCAGTTTTGCACTGTATTGATTATTTGAAATTATATATGTAGGTCATTGGGTTGTCTATGAATTTCACTGCATGTTGTAGAGAGGGTGATATTAAAAGCACGTGTTACATTGGATACAACTGAAAACCACTGCAATAAATTCTGCTGATCAAACTGAGGTGCTGACACAATGCAGACTTTTTTTTTTCTTTTTGTTTTTTTTGAGACAGGGTCTCCCTGTAACCCCAGCTGACCTGGAACTCGCTATGTAGACCAGGCTGGCCTCGAACTCACAGAGATCCGCCTGCCTCTGCCTCCCAAGTGCTGGGATTAAAGGCGTGCGCCACCACGC
>NW_008354532.1:1525198-1598032 GCF_000622305.1 Nannospalax galili
AAAGGAGTCAGAATGTAGAGAAGAGCAGAATTTATTTAATATTAATTTTTTTGTATGATAGGGTTTCACTATGTGTCTTCGGCTAGCCTGAACCTGGTGATTCTCTTATCTCAGCCGCCCGAGGCTTGGGATTATAAGTGTACACCAGCACTCTCCATTAGAAAATTATTTTTTTAAAGACTTTTTTGGGGGTAAGAATTAGAGTTTTGCCTTTACACTCTCAAGTGGCTTGGGGGCAGATGCTATTTCCTGTTTGGCCTGAGCTAGGGGGCTTCCAGGATCTCTGTAGCTGGAGTTACATAAGAACAAGCTATCAAGGCTCAAGGAGATTATCTGCAGGACAGAGGTGCCTGTGTTTTACTTGACTTGCACTCTGGGAGTTGTTGAGGATGATAGATTCATGCCCTGATATTGACAGAGGGAAGGAAGAGCCAACACAGCACCATTCAATGCCCTCCTCTACCTCCAGGAACATGTAGGAAGTCAACAGGGCTGCTATGGTGAGGGCCTGCAGGGAGTGGACCATGAATACTAGTAAAGAGCATGGGAGAAGCACAGTGGATTGTAATTTCAAAACAATGCATTTGTCCCTTTGAAGAAGCTCCATATAGCCCACACTGCCAGGAAAGAAAGAGCCAGCCTTAAAGAGATAGTGGGCCCAGAGAGTAACAGCTGCCCAGTCAGACAGGCTATGTCCTGACCCTTAGATTTCACCTGCCTCCTTTACTGCAGTTGAGGATGAATATGGCAGGGCAGTGGAGACTGAGAACAGATGCCAACCCGCACTTCCTTCCCTGAAGTGCAATGATGTTCATACACATTCCTGTGCTGGGAGAGGAAGAGAGGTCTAACTTGGAGTGAATATGAAAATGCCAATAATTTCATTGGATTAGCTCCTCCAGTTATGAACCGAAGCTGTTTTTGTAATGAAAAATAACTATATGGACTGTGTCTACCAAGCAAGAGTAAGATGATAAGCAATGGTGGTTATGGGAGATGGAGGCTTCACCTTGGGACAAAGAAAGAATAACCGTCACTAAACAAATTTTAAGACGTCTTGAGGAAAAATGTTCAGTAATTTCCCATAGGCCACGTAGCAAATTAGGCAAAATCATGGCCCAAGTGTGGGTTTCTCTTTTGCTCCCGTTCTTCTGGAAGGGCTCACATTCCTATGCCATCTTTGTCTGCACTCGGAGGATGTCTTCAAGACCAGCATTCATATGACGTCTTGGTGAACTCACACCAGCTTTTGTGCGCTCAGGCTTTGTAGCTGCAGAATAAAGGGTCTACCTCTGTTTGATTTTTAGGCTCTTTTCAGGGAAAAGCTGTTTGAATATAGGCTTACTCTTACCTGTACCATGGGAGTTTAGTGGTGGAAATTTGTTGCCTATTCTCTACTAATGTATCCTTTGGAGCTTCAATGCATTGGAAGGGAATAGCTTTAAGAGATTATTCAAAATAATATGTTTGAGACAATAAAGAGGAAATTAATATGAACTTCTATAATCTACTGAAGACAGCATAGTTGAAAATGTCAAGGTCTAGTATTAGTATAATTTCCATTTATGAGTTTAAAAAGATTTTCTTAAAATTTTAAATTAGTATCATATACTAATTTAAGAAAGTGTGTTTTAAGTAAAACTATTAATCTTTAAGGACTCATACGGTTAAGAATTAGGCATCTGCTACCCGGAGTCTGGGTTCATTTATGAAAGAGACTTTTTCACTTGTAAATGCATTAGATTTGTTTATTAATATAATAGGTATCTTTATAAAAAAGTAGTCTAGGACTCAGAGTTAAAATTATGCTACCCAATATAAATATATTCTATGCATTAAGTATTGTAAGTATCACATCAGTGGTTTAAATTATGGGTTTAGGTTCTGTGTGGAATGCTTTGCACATGCAAAAACCCACTAAACTGCTGAAGAATGATAAACAATCCTCAAAGTTGAAGAGAATGAAAGCTGATACTTAGAAGGAAGGTGGGCGCACTAGTTACTTTTCTGGTGTGATTTGTTGTGATAAAATATCATGAACAAAAACAACTTAAGGAAGAAAGGGTTTATTTTCGCTTGTGGTCCCGAGAAATAGAGTCCATCATGGTGGGGAAGGCGTGGCAGGTGGAGCAGAAAGCAGAGGGATTGCATTTCTTTTGTACATAGGAAGCAGAAAGAGAACAGGAAGTGGGACTGATGCTATAAACTCTTAAAGCCCACCTCGGGTGATGAACTTCCTACTGCAAGGCTGCATGTCCTAAAGGTTCCAAGACCTTCCTAAACAAGGACACCAACTGGGGACCAAGTGTTCAAACACATGAGCCTAGAGAGGACGTTTCTTTCTTTTTTTTTTTTTTAAATATTTTATTATTTTATGTGTATGAGTGTATTGCCTGCATGTATGTGAGTGCACCTGTGTCGTGCAATACCCCAGAAGTCAGAAGAGGGCTTTGGATTCCCTGGAACTGGAGTTAAGGACAGTTCATAGCCGCCATGTGGGTGCTGGGAATTGAACCCGGGTCCTCTGCAAGAGCAGCCAGTGCTCTTAACCTCTGAGCCATCTCTCCAGCCCCGAGAGGACATTTCTTATTCAAACGACCGCAGGGGGATGAATGTTAGTTCTCACACTGGAACTGATGAGTACACAGAGGGGAAAGCCAACACAAAAGTACAGCAGGTCTAATTATTTTAATCTCTTGGGGCTGAAGAGATGGCTCAGTGGCTAAGAGCACTGGCTGCTCTTGGAGAGGACCTGGTTTCAGTTCCTGCAACCACACTGGTGGCTAACAACCATTCATAACTCCAGTTCCAGGGGATCTGATGCCCTCTTCTGACCTTTGTGGGTACTGCATGACACAGGTGGACTTAATGTAAATCTAAGTAATACGCTTTTACATGTAAAATAAAAATAAACAAAATATAAAATAATATTTGGCCTCTTTGAGCAAAGTATAAACATCAACATCAGTAAATTCATTAGTTATATCTGGATTATTGTCATCCAGAGAACTTTGATTGCCTGAGTGTTCCAGGTATGCTATTAAGAATTTCATATATGGAATGGGCAAGTCACTTAATGCTTTGGCCTCTGGATGCTAAGCTATAAGATGAGGAAGTCTGACTTGATGAATTTGGCTTTTGGGCATTGTGATACAATGTATTTGATATTCCTCCTCATTTGCTGTTCTTCTGGAATGGGCCCATCCTCAGGGTTTAGTCATCTGGCCCTAAGGATGTCGGCAAAGATGAGGAACACGGCAATAGTTTGAGATGCTCTTCGCAGATTCCTCATCAAGGAAGGATCTAACCATGTGGGGAGTCCAGAAACAGCTCTTATGTTCTTGAAGACCTGCTTCAGCTGCAGAAAGCCACTTCCCTCCAAACTCTGTTTAAGCATCTGCTCTTGAAGAAACCAATCTGTCATTTGTGCCATGTTTGATACATGTCTTAAAAGTCATCATTCAAAGTCCTTATTGCTCCTGTCTCTCTGCCACTAGAGCAATCTGTCTTGGATGGGGTGGCTGTTTAACCTGAGTCTCAGAACTAAGACACCACATAGCACAGCTAGAGCTGAAGGCCTTTCCCCTGGGTTTTAGAGTGTTATTCCTGTAGGATGACTCAACCTTGTCAACAGTAAATATGAACTGATTTTATCTTAAAATCTTGCCTCCAAAATGAAAAACAATACTCCAAAATAAAGGTAATGTGTTGAACTTCGAGGAACTGATTAATGCTTTGCCTTGTGGAACAGTACACGGTTTATATTTGGAAAGTGCTGACTGAAGTCTTTCCATATGCGTGGATGAGGAGACCTAGGCAACTGGACTTATTTCAGTGCTAGTGCTTCTTGTTTGGGTAGGTAATCTTGTCTTTGTTGAGTGGTTCTTTGTAACTGTTTGCTGTTTCCCTAACTTGTATAGTTGTGGCCCGGCTAAGTGGCACTTGGTGTTTAATCTCAGGGTCACTTTGTGTTCATGTGTGAACAGGGTGTAAGGAGTGGTCTCAGTTCAGCAATTTTTGAGTTGTTGGACAGACTCCAAGTGGGCCTGGAGGCAAGGTGGGCTGGACAGCTGCTAGATGAGCAGATTGGTAGGCAGGCCTGTGTTGATTTTTTTTTTTTGATCAGAAGGATGAAGGTCATTTCATTTTGGTGGTAACTAAGATGAGATGTGTTAATGTAACTCTTGACTGGGTCTGTCTGGGGTGGTTGTACTGACTGCACAAACTTCAGCTATGCCTGAGTGTGCAGATGCTTGTAAGGGCAGGTGAAGTTCTTCAGAATTGACTGAGCTGGACCAGTGTGAAGGTTGTACCACCCCAGGTAGACTGAGGCTGGGGTTCTCACAGGTCTGGGGAACTCTCGGGGTGCAGGAAGCTGTAGACCTGTGAGGCCTGGAAGCTGGGAGGGTGGACAGGGAATGCTGGGATTGGGGAACTCACAGGTGTGAGAGAACTTGGAGGTGCAGCGGGACTCACAGGTATGGCAGGTGCATGGAGCTGCCCATCTAACCAGAGCAGGCAGCAGAATGCTGGAGAGAGGGAACTCATCAAGCTGGGGGAACTCATAGGTCTGAGGTGTGCATGGAGCTGAGTAACCAGAGCAGGCTTGAGAGCTGGGATGGCAGGGCACTGGGCGCTGGGCCGTATGAATACCATCTTCTCTCTGTTTTTTTAGCATACCGGGCATGCAATAAAATTTAGAACTCATGGAAGTGGAGAAAGTCCAATTCAGTGACAAAAGACAAAAAGACTTAACAGATTCAGAAATGATCCAAAGGTCTAAGCTTAAGACACGGATAGCTTTCCTTCTGAAAGTCACTCAGACTTACTCCAGTGAAGATGGCTTTGAAAGACAGAACTAACAGTCTGACCCAAGTATCTGGGCATGCTTCCATGCCAACGTGGATCCGCATCCTCTTCTGCTGCTGTTAGCCTGTCAGTCCTTCAACTCCACCCTTCCAAAAGTCTCATGCTGCTTTAGGACTCTGCTCTGCTGTGGGAGTTTGCACAGTGGCATCACAACTCTCCTTTACTTAAATAGGCAATGCATTTAGCTTGGTGTTTTATTTCAGGTTTTGAATAATGACCTTATCCTTTCTCTGCCCACGCTATCATCTAGTTGAGAGTGCTGATTGCTCTTGCAGAGGACCCAGGTTTGGTTCCTGGCACCCACATGGAAGCTAACAACTTCTGTAACTCCAATTCCAGGGGATTCAATATCCTCCTTTGGCCTCTCCAGGCATAGCACACATGTGGTGCACTTACACACATGCAGGCAAAACAATCTGCCTCCTGGGTGCTGGGATTAAAGGTGTGTACCACCCACATCTGACTATAAAATAGTTTTTAAGGAAAGTTCTTTGTAGCCTTGCCAAGTAACTAAAGCCATTAGTATGCTCAAACAGTATAAATTATTTCATATAAATATGAGTCAGCAAGATTCATTTGAAATCATAAACACTTCATAATAAGAGGGTTAAAAAAATAATTTGAAGAGCACTCCTTAACTGAAGAACAGTCTTTCCCAGCTACATTTTTCATGTCAACATGTCCTGCAGAGCCTACACTTTTTTGCTTTTTACTTTACTTCTGCCTCACGAGGAGAATGAATATAATAGCCTCCAAACAAGCGGACCAGTGTGGCTTTCCTTTCACTTATTCTGAATAATATGCTGAGATTGACTAGGACACCTAGGGCCAAGGCAGTGTCAGTTATTGTGAGATACTTGGCCAGTGACTCGCTGCAGTTCAGCCTGCGTACTGAGGATAGATGCTTTCCATGACTGAGGATTCGAAGTGAATTTGTAAAAATCAAGAGTATGTGATGTGCTACTTACAGCCTGCATCTAAATAGTTGTTCTGTGCCAGAAGACATTCGGGTTTATTATTTATGGTAATGTAAAATTTTATTATTTTGAATTCAATATTTCCTTTTTTTTTCTTTCTTGTGACAGGATCTTGCCATATAGTCCGGAGTGGCCTGGAAATTAAATCTTTCCTAAAACTTTCAAGTGCTAGGATTACAGGTATGAGTCCTGGCTTACTTGGTTGGTTCTAATGAGTATATTTTGGTAATAACGTATAAACAAAAGTGAAAAGTCGTTTGTTCAAATTAAATTAAATCAAGTAAGTCATTTCTTTTTTAAAAATTACATTTATTTATTTATTATTTATTTGTGTGTGTGTATGTGTGTGTATAATATGTATGTGTGGGGCAGATATGCGAGTCAGAGAGGACAGCCTGAGGGAGTTGGTTCTCTCCTCCTACCTTGTGGGTTTTAAGGATGGAACTCAGGTCATCAGGCTTGGCAGCAAGCACATTTACCAACTTAGTCATTTCTTATTCAGGTAAAACATGTTTAGTTGTAGTTGCACTCTTAAGCTTAGATGATATCCTTCCTTCACCAGACCACTGAGCTGGATAGCTTCATTTGTCAACTTGACACACCTGAGATGGGTGAACCTCAACTCGAGGATTTCCTCTAAGGATTGATCTGTGGGCATGTCTGTGAGGCATTTTATTGATCACTGAGTAATGCAGGCATGGGCAGTCAGGTGGTCCTGGGTTGTATAAGAAAGCAGACTGAGAGAGTCCAGAGGAACAAGCCAATAAGCAGAAATTCTCCATGGTTTGTGCTTCAGGTCCTGCCTCCATGTTTTCTGCCTGGCTTCCCTCAATGGTGAACTATGAACAATCATGAACTGTGATTGGGACATGTAAGCCAAGTAAAACCTGTCCTCTCCAGGTTGATTTTGGACAGGGTTCTATCAGCAACAGAAACCAAACTATGAAAATCACCTCAACCTCTATCCCTAAATAACCATTGAACAAATACCTGGCCAGCTCCAGGATCGTCCCCGACTCCTCATTTCCCATCATGGAATCCTAGTAAACCAACAAACTCTCTTCAAGCCAAGTCAGTGTATTTTTCCAGAACTTTTTCCCCATAGCCTTTTATTTCTCACTAGGCTCTTCCATAATCTAGTTCTCACTCTATTGGCTATATGCCCAGAGTTTTTCTCTCCATTCACTCTTCTAAATGAGTTACCTTCTTAGACAATGCCTTCAGCCTTGAGGCATGCCATACCACATGCAACAATCTCTAATGTTATCCAAGCCCAACCTCTATTTCAGAGCCCCCAGATAATTCTGTTACCTGAGAAGTGACTACTGGATAGCCAAGATTTAAGCCATTAAATTTGAACCTGAGTACACTACTGCCTTCTGTTAGCAAAAAAAAAAAAAAAAAAAAAAAAAAAAGGTAACAGTGCTGGGGCACTGAGGAGATGGCTCAGTAATTAGAGCACTTGCCCCTCAAGCATGAAGTCCTAAGTTCAAATGCTCAGAACCCACATAAACCCAGGTTTGGTCCCAGTGCTCCTATAGCAAAGTGACATTTTCTGTCAATATCTGCAGTCAATGAATGTTCCTAAACAACTACAGTTAGTTAACTACTTTGTTATCAGTTTCATGGAGATTATACACCTACAGAGGATTGGTGATTCCAAGCATTTCAGTTTCATATTTATGGACAATATCTTGATTCATGCCTCTAGGGTGTTAATTGTACCCATTGTGTGAGAGGTTTTACCCAATTAAATCTCAGAATTGGTTTCCTCATTAAAGAATTTGTGGGCAGCAACTCATGAAAGCCTAGATGTTCAGAAATAACAATTCTCTATCAGTTTGTATTAAAGGCTTCTGATTAAATTACAAAGGATGGGGCAGAAGAGAGGACCCAAGTTCAATTCTTAGCACCCATATGAGGCAGCTCACAGCCACCTGTAACTCCAACTCCATGGGATCTGACACCCTCTTCTGGCTTCCATGGGCACCTGCGCACATGTGGCATACAGACACAAACACACAGACACATAGCTAAAAATAAATCTTAAAACATTTAATTACATAGGGCTGGAAAGATGGCTTAGCAGTTAAGAGCACTGGCTGCTCTTGCAGAGGACCCGGGTTTGATTCCCATCACCCACATGGCGGCTACGAACTGTCCTTAACTCCAGTTCCAGGGGAATCCAAAGTCCTCTTCTGACCTCCATGGCATTGCACGACACGGGCGCACTTACTTACATGCAGGCAATACACTCATACACATAAAAAAATAATAAAATATTAAAAAATTAATTACAAAGGACAATGGTGAAATAGCTCCCAATTTAAAGAAAAGGATAGGTATATAGGAAATGATAGCAAAATGGTGATGTGAGAGAAAACACAGCAGATGTCAATCAGAGGGAACTTTGAAAATTTCACTAGGTGTGAGGAAATTCTTTGGAAAGCTTGAGTCTTGGTGTTTCCGACTTTTGAATGTTACTTCACTGAATTTTAAAATGGCAGATTAACAACAGCAGTTAAATTGGTAACAATGGTGATAATAACCAATGGTAGTTGACATTAAAATGGTTGATAATTTGCTAGTTATTTGTTACTATTTAATTAATATTTTGACAATGCTTATGTTTGGAGGTAATTATTTTATTACATTAAATAATTTTTCCCTAAACTTGGGAAAGATACACAGCAAAAGAATAGTTAATGAAGAACAAAGTAAGAATCATTTTCT
Source organism: Nannospalax galili (assembly GCF_000622305.1). Classification (NCBI taxonomy): domain Eukaryota; kingdom Metazoa; phylum Chordata; class Mammalia; order Rodentia; family Spalacidae; genus Nannospalax; species Nannospalax galili. The sequence goes on from NW_008354532.1 coordinate 1,533,778, forward strand.
GTTCTTGCAACTGCCCATATTATGCTATGCTCGAGAATGTTGTGTTGAAAATATTTAAATATAAGTATTTACAAATTTGTTTTTATTTCCTTTAATCTTAAGTGGAAGATGTTGAAACTTTAGATTTTTAAAGTGTAAGTATATATTGCCCAATTTCTTTTTAAATTTTTTTTATTTTTATTTATTATTTTTATGGGTATGTGTGTATCTTAATCTACTGAAACTTAAAATGAATCATTATAATTTCTGTGAAACGTTCATAAAAGCACAAGCATCCTCAGTAGCCATGTGTATGTACTCTACAATCAGCAAATCTGCCATTTCCACATTCAACATATATTCATCCTAGTCAGGGTTCAAAGTCTGTAGATCTCAAGTCTCATATATAAAGTGGCTTAGTATTTGTATGTCACCTGTGCACAGCCTTCATCATATGATTTGAAATCATCTTTAGATTATCTGTAATGCCTACTACCATGTAGAAGAGAGCTATTGTTATGCTGTGCTGGTTAGGAAGTAATGACAAGGAGACTGTGCACATTTAATACAGACACAGCTTTGAAAAGTGTTTTCAATCCCTGGCTGATAGGATCCGGGATGTGGAACCTGTGGTTATGGAGACCTGACTGCATAGTCTGACTCTAACTGCTGCTTTTATTTGACCTCACTTTCCTCTCTCACTCACTGCCATTTCTTGCCTCAGCTGATGTCTTGATTTTTCTCTGACTTCCCTGATTTCTACCTAGACTCTGATCTCCACTTGTCTCCTGTTCCTAGATTGGCCCTTCAGTGTAAATCAGACTCCATAGCCTCCTGGCTCTCAACTGTCTATGGCTTCCATCACCCGAAGTAAAAACTGACATACTTATCATGCTTCTGGCTCCCCCGAAGGCTTGCTTCTTACACTTCTCCACCTTCACTGGCCCCCTTGCTTCTACTTTGAATACACCAAGCTCCTTTCTCCCAGAGTTCTTGTACTGCCCACAGAACGCTATGCCCAAGAATATTCAATGTGTTAAAATATTTAAATAAAATTATTTATAAATCTCTTTCTTTTAATCTTAAGAGGAAAGTGTTGAAGCTTTAGTTTTTTAAAGTATAAGTACATATTACTTAATTTCTTAATCTACTACAACTTAAAATGAATTGTAATTCCTCTCTGCTTTGAATATACAACTTCTCTGCATAAATGTTTGTACACTGTCCTGGCAATCATAGTATAAGCATTATTACCAAAACCTTGCTCTTTTCTATCTTCCCATTCCCGGGGTAGAACTTGACACATGGGAGGCACCCAATAGATGTGAACTGAACGACCCTCACTGAGTGTCTTTCGCCTCCCTCTGGGGGCACATTTGATAATATCTGCAGACATTTTTGGTTGCCATATCTTGAAGACTGTGGAGGGCAGTGACTGGGGTTGCTGCTGAACAGTTATAATGCATGCGGTAGTTCACTCCCCCAACAAAGAAGTAATGGCCCAATATATCAATTTTTTGATGCGCAACCCTACACAATGTGGCAGCAAGCAATGTTAAGGGAATTATTTTCCTTCTTCCTTTCCAATGCAATGACTAACAGTTGGCTGTGTCCCTTGCCTCAAGGTGCCTGGAAGATGTAAGGTTCAAAATGGATTACTATATATGGAACTTTCTTATAGGACCTAGGATTCTAAGCACTGTGCCCTAAGGTTCCTCTATATGCATATATAAATAATATATGCATATAGATTTATAAATAATTTCTTTATAAATAATTCCCCTTCAGATTATCCTTCTCAGGTATCACAACTTTTTTTTTTGTAGAGGTCCTGAATGATGAAAATATAATACTCTGGTGGAACAGAAACCTGGGGGCATAAGTGTGCCAGGCACTGCATAAGGGGAGGAGGAAGGGACACACAACTTGGCTTCTCCATTTAGCCGACTTTCAATATTGTCTAGTGCCTCCATCGACTGAGTTCAGTTGAGAGAGAACTAACATGAATGTCTGGAAAATGCAGGTTGTGTCATTCAGTGAACGACAAGGAATGGACCCCAAAGCAAATGTATGGATGTGCACAAAGGACCCTAGAAAAGGAGTCGGTAGGCAGGTTGCCACAGTGGCATGAAGACCTGATGGTGGCTGGGACGAGGGTGAAGAGCAGGGACAGGAGAAGAGAATACAACTCCTCACTGTCTTTGGACATGTGCTTCAAAGGGCAACTTAAATGCTACAGGGTAGGGGGTAGTGAGGCACAGGTGTGCACATCAGTAAGCAAACCAGTGTAGTTGTTGCTTGGCTGGGACGTGGTGCCAGCATTGTTGGAACCTTGTAGATTTCAAAGGAGCACAGAAATCCAAGTTTTAAGTAAAAAATTTCAATTTTTTAATCATGAGAACTAATGAAAAATATACACAGTGAGCTGAAGTGGATTTGGCTTTCTGCTCTAGAATGGAGGATGATGAGCGTTCAACTCCCAACCTCCTTAGGCTTGCAAACAAGCCACCATAGAGTAGAAACTTCTAGTGAGGTTTTGGTGTCTCTAGATCTTTCCTGTTCATCATTAAACTGAGACTCCTTAATAATATTTTCTAACAAAAAGTAAAGAAACAAGTTAATTGCTAAAAAGGATAGAACATCTGTCATCCAGGTCAGTATGAAGATGTGTGGCTTGTCAAGGCAACCACCACACTGTAATCATTGATCACCTTTGCTAGAAGCAAGTGGTACCACTTTAAATGTGCATAATGTATCTATCATTAATAAAACATTACAGTTTATATACTCTAAGTTCAGTGTGAGATTTTGTTTAGGAAAAGGAAAGGGATTTTATTACAAAAAGAAAAAAAGAAAACACACTCTCCAAATCCAAGTTTGTGATCAGAAAGCTGACAACTAAAGGCCTGAGGCTCAGGACTAATGTGATCGGAAAAGCCAGGTTGTCAGTGGCAGTCCTTATCTCTGAGTGGCCTGTTCTTTGTGAAGAAGCTGTGAAGAGGCAGTGTTTAGGACTGAGTTACTTTAAGTAAAGTTAGCAAATTATCCTGGCATGGCATCTCCAGAGGAACATCCATGTCAGGGGACTCACACCTGCCCAGAGGGGAGACAGTTATAAAATGGGAGGCCATACTCCAACATCTAACAGAGGTTGAACAAATCATTTTAAGACAAAATGAGAAGAAATCAGGTAACAACAAAATAGGTCAATGTTTTCTGTTCTGCCTCCCATATCCAGTTGCCCTGAAACAGGGAGAGAGCTAGAGATTATCCCTACCAGGATGACTTAGCAGAGCCTAGAAGCAGCCATCCTCACAGCCTCCCTTACACAGGTGTGTGGGTGTGTGTTACTCAGCATTCAAGATAGGAACAGGGGCCCACACTGGAGGAGACTGTGATGTGTGGCCTTCAGTCCTGTGAGAAAGGCCCCAAGAATGCCCAAGAAGGCTGAATTACAGTTCATCCAGCCTAGTCAGGTCTAATTTTTTTTAAATTAAAAATTAAAAATAGGGGCTAGAGAGATGGCTCAGCAGCTAAGGTACTGGTTGCTCTTGCAGAAGATCCAGGTTAGAATCCCAGCACCCACATAGTGGCTACCAACCAAGAAGGCTGAATTACAGTTCATCCAGCCTAGTCAGGTCTAATTTTTTTTAAATTAAAAAATTAAAAATAGGGGCTAGAGAGATGGCTCAGCAGCTAAGGTACTGGTTGCTCTTGCAGAAGATCCAGGTTAGAATCCCAGCACCCACATAGTGGCTACCAACTGTCCTATAACTCTAGTTCTAGGGGACCTGATGCCCTCCGCTGTCCTCCATGGGCATTGTAGAACATAGATGCATTTATATACATGCAGGTAATACACTTATACACATAAAATAAAAATAAATAAATTAAAAAAAAACAAAATTAAGCAACAGCAAAATAATCCCAAGAGCTCTGATCTCCATATCAAATTGTTTTTGCATTCCCTTTATATATTATATACGTGAGATGATTTTCACAGGTTGGGGTGCTACTGTAGAAGTGTGGTGCAGGTAGACAGCGATTCAGGGCATATCCCTTTGAGACCTTGAAAGTAATCATGATTCTGCAAAGCTGATCTTAAGGCTACTTTGGACTTCAGGATAAAGTTCCAGACTCTTGTTGTGAGAAATTAGTTCTCCCATCCCCTGCTCTATGCTTTCATCCTCTCCTTCTTCCTGCCCCATTCCTACTCTAAGACTTGTCTTAGAGCCAGCTGTGGAAGTTCCAGATAAATGTTTAGTGACTAAATGAATATAGAATTTCTAAGGGCATCAGAGTGAATTTGAAAGATGTTGGGGTTAGTCATTCACCAAATACTTAAGTGGTGTGTCTACTACAAGCATTTTTCAGGTACTAATGACTCATTAGTAAACAAACATTGCATTATCACTCTTTTTCCAGTGGGAAGTAGAAGATGAACACATAGTCATCTAACAAGCCAGAAAAGGATAAATGCTTGTGATGATTAATATAGATTACCAACCTGATAGCATATAGAATCACTGGAGACACACTTCTGGGCATCCCTGTGAGGGATTATATAGATTATGTTAACCGAGGTGGGAAAACCCACTCTAAACATGGGAGGTACCACCCCTTGAGCTGGAGTCCCACGAATGAATAAGGAGAAAGCAAGTTGAGCACAAATGCTCACTTCTCTCTGCTCCTAGACTGTGGATGTAATAAGTCCACTGGCTCAAGTTCCTGATGCCATGACTTCCCCACCATGATGGACTGCACCCCTGAGTTGTGAACCCAAATAAACCCTTTCCCTCTCTTTAAAAATTTTGTGTGTATGAGTATTTCACCTGCATGTAAGTACACCACATGTGTGCAATGCCTGTGGAGGCCAGAAGAGGGTGCTGGATCCTCTGGAACTGGAGTTATGGACAGTTGTGAGCCACAATGTGGGTGCTGGGAATCAAACTTGGGTCCTCTGCAAGAACAGCCAGTGCCTATAACTACTGAGCCATCTTTTCAGCCCCAACCCCCTTCTCTTTAGGTTGCTTTTGTCAGGGTACTTTAGCAATAAGACAGGTAACTAATACACTGTTGTAATAAAACACAACTACTGGGAAAGGGACAGAGGTAATACAGGGTTCTGTTTTAGATAGGCCTACCAAAAAGTTCTCTAGAAGATCTTTCACAGAGTTCTGAACGATCAAGCTACAAGTGATGAATACAGGAAGGAAGAGAGTGCCAGGCAGGAAGAACAGCCAACGCACAGGCCATCAGGTAGAATCATTCCTGACCTGTCTGAGAGAAAGCAGAGGGACCTGTGAAGGACAGAAGGATAGAGAAGGGGGCCAGAAAGGGAGCCAGGGGGTGAAGGCACGGTGGGCCTGGCAGGCTTTGATATGTGAAGGAATTTGCATTTTATTTCTAGCTAATCGTGGAAGCTGTTTGTGAAGGGAAAAGTTGTGTCAGGACATAATTATCATCATAGCTGCTCTGGGGAGAAAGTACAGGGGAGCAATAGCAGAAGCTGAGAGATTTATATTGGCGATCTACTGATTCAATAATCATTCATTCATTCAACAAATATATTGGATATTTACTATCAAGTCTCCTAGGTATGGTGGATATAGACATAAATAGATAAGTACCTGCTTTCAAGAAACTCACATTTCAATAAGGAAATGTGTGCCTATTTGGAAGATTGCCATGTCACTCACTGAGGAGCTCTGATGGGCTGTTGGAACTGAGGCCCTCAGAGAGGGTCAGGAGGATCCACAATCCAATTTTCCCACTGCAGGTTTAGAATGAAGTAATTTTCACATTAGTGGTTCAGTTTCAGAAAAGATTATGTTGAGTTTAAATGATTTTCTTCATTTTTTTCAAAAGACATGGTAGGATGTGTTCTGTCAAAGATTTATAATGAGAGTCTTAGACCTGAAATCTATGGCTGGTTCTTATAATAAATGTTGGGAAATTTAAAGCAGCCATCTTAGACTGGACCTATTCAATTGTATACATCCTTAACAAATGTATTTCTTCTTATTTTTACATTAAAATTATGTCAACTGTTGGCGATGAGGGAATGCCTGAGACATGAGTTTGTCAAGCTTTCTTTCAACAAGTCTGGCTGATGATGAAGTTTACTGAGTAGTCAACTTATATGTTCTGATTTGGTATAAAATTTGAAAAGTCCATTCACAATTTCTTCTTCTTGAAGTCTTAATATGGTAAATTGGAGGCCTCAGATTTTAGGAGAATTTTTCTGGGCTCCGAAGTGTTTACTTAGCCTTAAGTCTTAATTTCATCATGCATATATTTCTAGCTATAAAATGGGGATACTAGTATATTATTCACTTAGCCAAAATAATAACTTTATTAGTCTTGTTACGGTCTATTTCTGATATTCTGGAATGTATTTTGGCTAGATCTCAGACTCAGAAAAGGAAAGGTAAATAAACTGCTTAATAGTATATTGGTTGAGCCAAAGATAAATCCCAACACTATTCATTGAGGAAAAATAATGGAATAACTTCCTGTACTTTGAAACAAGTATATCATTGAAAGGCTACTAGAGTTTATATTTGAATAGCTCAGTGAGTTAGTCATTCAGTTGAATGGGATAAGATTTAGAATAAATGGATAAATGTTAAAAACCATAGCACACTCTTTGGCACCTAATAGGCAACTATTTAGTGATATACTATTATGGAACTGAGAAACTTAATTTTCACCTGTGTATCCACTTTATTAGAATGACTTCAAGTTCACACAGTTAATTACAGGAAATTTCGTGAGGTTCATACACAAGGTGGGGAGTTACTTGCTTTGTAGGTAGAGAGGCTGCTTCCTATCTGACTGCTATATTTAGTATCTTGTTTCTGCTTAATTTTTCTGTATTCTTGGAAATAAGCATCGTTTCTGGTTTTCCCATTCCAGGTTCATCACCGGAAGAGGTCTCAATTTCTTGATGTCATTTGCAGTAGTGAGTAACATGGTCGTTTCTCTGCTTGTGTTGTAGGTCTTTGGTCATGTGCGTCTTTGTTATCCTAGGCTGACTCTTTCTCCACATTGTTAGAAATTTCCCACTCTTTGCCCATCATGCTGTGTGTATGTGTAGATTCTTAATGCTTTCCCAATTATTACAGCTAGAAATGCTATGTTTTCCAAACTTTCACTGCTTCGTCGAATCACTCCAATATGGTAATGTAAAAGATCTTGCTTAATGATTATGTATATAGCCATATACAAAAATGTTGAGCTCCTTGAAAGAGGAGAAACAAGTTCTATTCTTTGCAGTGCACAGTAGTTACCCAGTGAATGTCTGTCATTTGGGGGAATTCATGGTTGTGTGCTTGTGTGTGCACTTGCATTTGTAATACTCTTGCCTTTTATTTCCAAAGATGATGTCTCCGATCAAAATATGCAGCTGTGTTTGAAAAGAGTGCTGCCAATATCTTTTCTGCATTGCATATATGAAGTGGATTTTCAGTTCAGAAACTGTAGCTATTTGAAGAGACTGATTTTTTTCCCTTTTAAAATCACATTTGGCCTAAAGACTTTGCTCAAAAAAGTGCAGTCACATCTTGCAATGCAACACCAGGTTCTCTATTAACTGCTGGTGTTTCTCAGCCATGCCGTATTTTTAAAAAAAAGCTCTGTTGCATCACGTCCTTCAGTTTTTCCTATCCAATGATTCTTTGCCTAATTTTACAGTATTTTAGCTTCTCTGACTGCCAATTCCCCATGCATACCACACAAGAAAGCAATAATAGGGAAATTCAGTGTTCTCATTCTGAGTGTGTGCAAGGATGCACAGTTGGAGGCATGACGTTTACAGCTTAAATTCATTAACATTTTTCTTACCATCTCTGAATGTGGAACTAATATGCAGACATTCAAATCATGACTCATCTCATGATCTTTTCTGATTGTGACTGAATGACTTTAACATTCACTAAGAATTTCTTTCCTTGTATATAAAAGAGTGATGATTATCCTCTCTAGCTTAGTACATAGTAGTCAGGACTGTAGTCCGGTGGTTTGAGTTCAGGCACATGAGAGACCATGAATGCATGTTCTGAAATGATAAGAAATGCTGTGGTTAGCCCTCTGTTTTCTACGTGTGGTTGAAGATATGATCTCTCAGCTCCTTGCTCCTGCTCCCTCCAGCCACGCCTCCCCACCACGATAGACTCTTATCCCTCTGGAGCCATAAGCCAAAATAAACTCTTCCTTCTATATATAAAAAGAAATGCTGTTGAGTTAGAGCTGATGCCTGTCATTTTAGTCTACTAGCACAGAGTATGTACAATGTTGATGGTAATAATGATGCTTATGATGTTAGTGATGATAATGGTAAGATGATAGCAACCTTTATAGTTGTTGGAAACATTTATTAAACAACTCCCGATGCTTTGCTGACTTCAGCAGTAGATTCTGTTCTCACTGGCTTGCATTTTCATTTACAATGTAAATGTTTGGTTTGCATATTTTGCTTAGAAGACAATCTGGTACAAGAATTTCCATTTCTCCCACTACTTTCTTCCTTCAACTAGGGAAGTGTTATCTCTTTATTCTCATCCAAACAGTGTTTTTCTTCACTTTGAAGTCTATTCTTATTAAATCTCCAACTGTTCAAATTCTATTCATTGCCCAAGAATCATTTTAAGACTCTTCCATGTGGTTATAGAACACAATCATCATGCTCGCTCACTCAGATACATTGCAGGTGCAGAAACGGAAATGTGGTGAGCCTGTCCTGCATCATTCACAATGGGGTTGACGCTTAGAGCTTCACTTTTATTGGCCTGCGTTGCTTTCCAAAATAAATTAGGGCCTGAGGTCCATGTTCTCAGCATCCACGCACATGTTGACACTTTCTTGAGACTAGGCATCAGAGCTTTCAGTCTTCATCTAGACATATTTATAAATGTGCTTCCAAGTGGGTTGGTCTTGAAATATGACTCTGAACTTGATTTTCATACTTCAGACTTCTTTTCTTAATCTCCAAGACAGTATCTGGTACTTGTATGTTACTTCGTAGTTGGCTGAATTAACTTTAAATTATAAGACAATCACATAAGTCTGATGGCTATACTGTTTTTGCATAGGTTATTTCCACCTTTAATCTGGCTATTTTTTGTGGGAAAGTATGTCTCTGAATATCTGCTGATCGAGTAACTGAATTTTTTCTGGGAAATTTTCAGTGAGGATCACAATGTCTTTTTTTTCTTCAGAAAATTGCTTTTATTCTTTTTTATTATTCTTTGAGAATTTCATGCATATACATACACATATATACACACACACTAACACATATACACACATACACATATATATTTGGGGACTTTTGTTTCCCTTTTGAGACAGGTCCTCCCATATCTACAGCTGATCTAAATACACATGCACACACACATATATAAAACACAATCATGTACTTCAGGTTTTTTTTTGTTGTTTTGCTTTTTCAATAGCCTACTAAGTCCAGTTAGTGCTCCCCAATGTGCATGGGTGTGGATCCATTCACTGGAGCATGGATAGCCTACCAGTGGCCATACCCTCAAAGAAGAATGATTATCCCTTCTCCAGCAGTTAACAACTCTTCAGTCAGTGGTGGGGCCTAGAGGTCATCACCCCCATCTATGATGGAATTTTGGCAGGTTTGATCTTGTGCATGTAACCACAGTTTGTGTGAGTTCAATAGCCATGTCATGTCCAGAGGGCAGCATTTTACGGCACTCTTCCCATCCTCTGGCTCTTACATTCTTTCTGTCTCTTATTATGGGATGTTCCTGAGTCTTGGCAGATGTGGTAGGTAATAATGATGTCCCATTTAGAGATGAGTATCTTCTTAGTACTTTGACCAGTTATATATCTCTGCATTGGATGCTGCCCACTCCAAAAAAAAAAAAAAAAAAAAAAAAAAAATTCGTGGACCCATGTTGAGAGCAGCCCAGGTCTATGTGCATAATCATAAATATTTAAAAGGCAACTTTAATGACATGACAACAGCCATGACTAAAACAGGACTCAGGAGGAATGAGTTGTACATCAGCAAGTGTGTGGGGTCCACTGAGCAAGTTCATCAGGTGATGCAGCTTCAGTGTTCCACATTGTAAGGAAACTCTTCCACATTGGTGCTCTCAGGCAGCAAACAGGCCCTCCAGTTTCTGTTGAAGCTGAGGATGGTGACCATCTCCTCGTCACTCAACTTGAAGTCAAATACCTGAAAGTTTTCACGTGTGAGGGTGTCACAGACTTGGGGATCACCACCACGTTCCTCTGGATATGGAACCTAATCAGAACCTGGGCTGATGTTTTCTTGTGCTTTGCAGTGATTGCTTTAATCTTTGGATCCTCCAGGTGTGAAAGGTCCTCTGGCTCAGCCCAAGGTCTGTCTGGAGAGCTTAGTGGGCTGTAAATGTGAAGCTGAGTGTCAGTACCAGATCAGTTTGTCCTGGGTGAGATATGGGTGGCATTCAACCTGTTTGGTCACTGGTTTATGTTTCAGTCCAAGTTTGTTTAAGATGCTTTCAATCTGGAAGTGGCTGAAGTTGGAGACACCCAGGGCTTTCACTAATCCCTCACCCACGAGTTCTTCCATGACTTCCCAGGCATCCAAGAATGCTATTTTACTGGTTGAGAACATTGCCTCCATTATCTTTGGAGAATAACTCCCCCCCCCCCGCTGAAGTCCCTGTGGCCAGTGAATAAAATAGAGATCCCGATAGTCCAGTTTCATATCCATGAAGGTCTTGTGAAAGGCTTCCTTCATCAGTGTCCTCTCAAAGCAGGTAGATCCCGACTTGCTAACGATGATGAGGTCCTGCTCCACAGCTTTCTCTGATCTTCTCTTGAATGTCTTCTTCCATCTCGTTCTCATTATAATACATGTACACACAGCCAATGTAACGATATTCAGCATCAGTGGCCACCTTCACGGCTTCCTTGACTTGCTTGGGGTAGAATTCCAGGTGCCCAGATTGACTGTGGACATCTTTGGCTTTGGTACTGAGTTCCGCAAACGGGTGCTGCAGAAATGGTTCTAGAGAGCAAATAGATGTTTGTGCCAGTGACTGTGAAATCTTTTTGTATCAGTTGTTAAAAATAGGCTCTATATTGCTGGAAAATTTATGTAGTGATGATAATGAACCTGTGCTTATAAGAAGAAGAATAGTGAAATGATTTTAAAATTGATTGCATAGTTTAGGGGTCACGCTTTTGCCTCTGGGGCTGCTGCTACATCAGTGAGCTTGCCTTTTGAGCACTGTAACAGTAAATCAGTCAGGTGTGAGAGCAGCTGTTTGAGAATGGAAAGAAGTTGAATTTCTTGACCAAACTCAGAGTAACTCATGGTATCTTCATGCCTTTGTCATGCTTCTGCGGCTCTGTTGTGAGGCATGGAGAAGGAAAATTGGAATTGCTACAGCTGCACAGGGATTGAAGTACCGATGAACCTGAGGATGTCTGGCAAAAATAATGACTTCCTTATCTCATAAGCCAGGGTCTGCTGGGGTCTAAGGAAAGGCAGCTTTCTATTAGCATTGTTGTTCAAATGATGAACAAGCTAATTAGGTTTTGAAAAGCTGTTGTTACCTGAAGAGACTTAAGATTCTTTGATATTATTTTAAAATAGGTTTTCCCACTATTATCATTTGTGAACTAAATCCAGACTTAAATTGACGTATAACTGCTTTTGTTGAAGTAGATACTCTGTATTTAGGACCAAAGTATGTTTAACCACAAATGCACATAATTTTCTGGGTTATGTGTGTCCCAGTTCTTTTTTTAAAAATCAATGCTTCTGTAAACTTAATAAAAATTGGTTCAAGGCACATTTTCTGCTATTGAATTCTAACATCAGTTATTTTTCCAGTAGGAAAAACTTACAGGAGACTAATTTTATCTGCTTGCTTTCTTTTGATGAGAACAGAATTGTCTGAATGTAAAATGAACTCTTAAGGAAAAAAAAATTACCATAGTGTTATTATACAGTTTTCCAAAAAACTGCTCAATGCAAGAGTGAATCTTGATAATGATGTACTAATATTGGCTCTCCAGTTATAATGTGCATGCTACACTAACGCAAGAAGTTAACAATAGGTGGACTTATGGGGAGAGGTATATGGGAATTTTCTGGATCTTGCTTAGTTTTGTTAACTTTTTTTTCCTCTGTAAACCTAAACTTACCTAAAAAGTGAGCATAGAGTCCTTCTCTTATAGGTAGTGAAAGGTCACCAAGTATACTTATAGTTGGAACTATTAGTATTTTAAATTTATGCCACCAAGGATCATCATAGCCATGGCACTCCATTGGCTCTGTGAGTCTTCTCCTAACAGAATGATAAATGGTATTAAGTAAAACTATTAAGGTATTAATTAAACATTAAAAGACATTAATTAAAAATTGAGAGATTTTTAAATAGCTTTCTTTACCTTGGGGGTTCTCAGTGCCTTTAACTTACTACTGTGCAATATGGCATCCAAGAAGGAAATATTATGTACAGCATTTCTGAAACTTAAGCTGTGGATTCATGATTTTCACAAGATGTAAACTTACCAAGTAGAGTACACCTTGAGAAAGGTTCTGTTCAACAGAAGTATGTAAAATGCCCAGCTGACTGAGGGACGGCATCTTCTCTATCTGTGAAATGATACCAAGTACTCAGAAATCCCTGCTGATCCTCTATGATCCCCACATAGCCAATCACTCATCAAGTGTTAGTGGTTCAGAGCTCACAATTCGGCTTGCTCCTCCTAAACCTTGTGCATCTTCCTGCTACCATCCTTGTTCATGGCATACTAATCTAATTGCTGAACATGTAGCTAGGTGTTACTACTATAAAAAAACTAGTGGCTTTCTTTTCCAACTACTAATTTCTCCTGGGCTGGAGAGACTTCCTTGAAGATACAACTTTCAATCTAAAACCTGGGAAGTATCTGGCAAATGGAGATAACTTGGTCATCTGATTCTGAGAAATTCTGACAAGAGACCCTGGAGCAGTAGTTGGTTTTCCTGCTTGTCCAGTTGATGAACTTGAGACTTAGATTCAGAAACTGGACTCTTACTTGGCACTCTGTTTCTATTGAATTGATTCCTTTATGTTTACTGTTCCTGAGCCCTTGCCATTTCCTGTTTGGAAAGCCAAAGCTTTAGCTCTGCCTTTTTCTTCAGAGTTTGAGCCCTGGTACTGCATTAGAATCCAACAGCAGCAGCCAGAAGTTTGCTTATTGCCAAGCTTTTCTGAAAATCTTTAGAAAAATATGTGGTATATGTATGTGTTTGGATGTGTTATGCACATATGTGTATGTGTGTGCAGGTGTTCAGGGCTGCAGGTGCATTTGTGTGTACCTGGAAACTAGAGATTGGTGCCAGATGTCGTTCCTTATTGCGTTCCACCTTATTTTTTGAGACAGGGTCTCTCACTGAACCTAGAGGTCCATGATTTGCTTACCCTGGCTAGCCAACAAGCCCCAGGGACTCTGCTACCCCAGCACTAGGATCATAGTCAAAAGCACAGTGGCCAGACTTTTATGTGGGTGCTGGGAATCAAACTCAGTTCCTTGTCTATGCAGCAAACACTTTAGTCACTGGGGCATCTCCCTAGCCTAAATGCTGCCCCCTCCCCTGCTAAATGTCTGAATTATCATCTTTTATTTTTATACAAACTTCCATCAACTGTTTGCTGGATCTGCTTGCGGCCAAAAAAAAAAAAAAATCAAGATTTAGGGCAAGGCACTATGTTTGCAGGTTTTGGAATGCTAACTTATTGGCTCATTCAGCAATTTCCTTCTTGGAAAATGACTTATTTCTTTTTAAATGAGAATTTAATTTACATAGCATGAAATGCATACATTTTAAGAGTTACACTTCACTGAGTTTTGACAAATCTATACACCATACAACAGCTTATATCTCTTTTGAGATGTTGAATAGTACTATGTTTGCAGGTTTTGGAATGCTAACTTATTGGCTCATTCAGCAATTTCCTTCTTGGAAATTGACTTATTTCTTTTTAAATGAGAATTTAATTTACATAGCATGAAATGCATACATTTTAAGAGTTACACTTCACTGAGTTTTGACAAATCTATACACCATACAACAGCTTATATCTCTTTTGAGATGTTGAATAGTTTCGCCACTACGTCTATTTCCCTTTCACTCTTGGCATAGTTGCTTGTCTCCCCCATCAATTACAGTTCTGATAGCTCCCCACACAGTAGCTATGCTTGCTCTTGAGCTTGGCTGACATCTATAGACATACATTCTTTTGTCCTATTTATTTAGCAAGTATGTTTTTTTAGATCCATTTGTAATGCTGCACACTTTAGCAGCTCATTTTGAAAATGTGCTGTTTCAGCTTGCATTTATAAAGGGAGGAAGACCTCCTTTCTTGGAGAACAAAGAGATATTCTTCAACATCTTAGTGGCATCACAGACTACACACTTGTCATTATATACATAGTCCAAGGAATAGTGAATACAAGTCAATGCTTTAAAAAATGAGAACTTCCATTAAATTATTCAAAAGCTCGTATAAACCAGGTATGGTGACACACACCTTTAATCCGAGCACTCAGGAGGCAGAGACAGGCAGATCTCTGTGAGTTGAAGCCAACCTGATCTACATAGTGAGTTCCAGGCTAGCCAGGGCCACAAAGTGACACCTCTCAACAAAACAAAACAAACAACAATTAACAAAAAGAATCTCATATAATTGATAATACTGATTGGATCCAAATTACACTTCTAGCTTAAATACATTTTCATTTGAAAGCATTTTGTTTGTTTGTTTGTCTTTGTTTTTTGAGAAGAGTCTCCCTCTAGGCACAGCTGGCTTGGAACTCGTTATGTAGACCAGGCTGGCCCCAATCTCACGGAAATCTTCCTGCCTCTGCCTCCTGAGTGCTGGGATTAAAGGTGTGCACTACCATGCCTGACTCCATTTGAAAACATTCTAGAGAGTTTGAAACAGTTAAAGATCTTTGTATCTTAGCACAAAATCCAAGTAGGTAAAATTATAGCATAGTTTATCTGCTTTAATCTTGGACATCTGAAGACTTACCATTCCATAGCAATGACTGAAATGAACTAACTGGTCAAAATAAACCACAAATAATTATAATTAATTCTAAATATTTACAGAACACCCGCCATGTATAAGATATGTTCATCTCTGGTAAGGAGAAATTTCAGAGAAGACAATGAAAAATAAAAAGGATCGACTCATAGTGCAAGGCAAAATATTGCACACTCATAAAGTTATAATAATAAAATGCAGAGTGCTAACTGAGAAATGGCAGGAGGACACACTATTGTGGAAATTTCTATGGTAGGTAAATTACTCATAAGCATATTGTATGACAAACACAATAATCTCAATAATTAGCCATTCTTTTCACTAGTTTTATTAAACTTTTTATTATGAGTCTTTATCTGGTCTATGGGAGGTTCTGAAACATTTTGTTGTACTAAATGTGACAACAGAGAAATATGTAAAAATCATCATGGCAAGGGCTTTAAATAAAGCCTTGGTTTATTCCAATAAGGAATAGGAATTACTTATGTATTGATTTGCTAAAACTAGCTTGTGTTTTATACATAAATTTTAGAAAACTGGATTTCCTGGAGTGTATAGTATAGATTTTAAACACCCATGCTAATAATGCAAGTATTACTGGAACGAGAAGGGTGAGAATTACAGCTTTGAACAGTAAAACTTACCTCCAAATCTAGAACAAGTTTGGCATCCATCTCTCCTGTAACTACTGCCATCAAGAGTATTACCTAATAGATGAAAATGGTTAGTTTTACCCTTATTCATGGTGCCATTCTTTTAAAAATTCTGCTACATGATTATACAATGATATGCTTATCTGTCATTCTGTGGATATACTTTAAATTGCTTCTAATTTTACTTATTGCAAATAAAGCTGGCGTAACATTTCTGTAGGACAGTTTGATGGACATGTGTTTCTAGTCTCTTGCATGAATACCTATGAATGGACTTGCTGAGTCACACTGTAGGTGTGTGTGTTTATCAGGATAAAAACTGCCAAGCTGCTTCAAAGCAGTTTCATCACTTTCCATTCTAACCAGTATGGTAGGTGAGCTCTGCTTTCTCATGGTGGTATCAGCATTTTAAATTTTAGTTATTTTTGTGGGCATGAAATGGTATTTCATTGTGATTAGAATTAGCATTTCTTTGATGACTAATCATGTTGAATAGCTTTTCATCTTCTTATGGACTGTTTATAAATCTTCTGTCCAATGTGTGCTCAAGTCATCTTACCTATTAAACAAAATTGCTTGTTTGTTTTCACTCCTGAGTTGTTCATGTTTATATAATCTGGATAATTCAATAATTCAATAATTGAATTATTTTGAATTCAATAATTCAAAAGCCAGCATGCCAGTTCCTTTCTGTTTCGCGTATGTCCCGGTTTGTTTCTTCATTGCTGTGACAAAACACTCTGACCACTACCAACTTGGGGAGGAAAGGGTTTATTCAGCTTACATCTCCCAGGTGGCAGTTCGTCAGGGAGCCCAAAGTAGGATCTCAGGTCAGGAACCTGGAGGCAGGAGCTGGAGCACAGGCCATGGAGGAATGCTGCTTACTGACTTGCTCCCTGGCCCCTGCTCAGCCTGCTTTCTTATCCAACATGGGCCCACCTGCTCAGGGGTGGCACCACCCACAGTGGGCTGGGCCCTCCCACATCACTCATCAAGAAGATGCTCCTCAGACATGGCCACAGACCAGTCCAATAGAGGTAATTCTCCAACTGAGGCTCCCTCAACCCAGTTGTATCAAGTTGATACTAAAGCTATCCAGCACAGTGTGTATCAGGTATATTTTCATGTGTGCCAAGAATATTTTCTTCTGGTCTGTGGCTCATCCATTTTCTTCATGATAATTTTGGGTAAGTAAAAGCTTTTAATGTTGATAAAGTAGACTTTTTCTTTTTTCCAGAGTGAATTCATTATTATCCCCATATCTTAGCCTACTTCAAGATCATAAAATTATTTTTTTCTTGTAAAAGTTACATTTTATCTTAATAGCTTTAGAGACTTTTAACTTATGTTTTGGTGTATAACAATATTATGTTTACAGTATAAAATAAGAGCTCAAGTTCATGATCTTCACACTGATCCTGAGTTACTGGGGACTGACTTCTGTTATCCAAACTCAGAAAACAAACAGGATGTCGCTCAGCACAGTGTAGAAAGCTTCCCTAGCATGGGCAAGGCCTTGAGATTCAGTTCCTAGCACAGAAGGGGTTGGGGGAGACATAGAGAAATAAAGAAAACAAAACTTACAAAGCAATAATTCAAAAGCCAGCATGCCAGTTCCTTTCTGTTTTGAAGTCATTTGACTATCAATCCGTGGTTTTATAGGAGGCACTCAAGTGGAGAGCAAAAATTAGTAGTCAAATGATTCTCGTTGAACTTGAGTTTAGAACAAAGAAAGAACCAAAAACTTCTCCAGTGGATGAGGGTGATAGAAAGCCTCCCACTGTAGCCCTTAATTTTCTAACATCTTTCCGGAATAAAACAATCCAAAACCAATAAACCCTGTGTGATCCCTTCCAGTCTCATGCTACGTTGACATATCTGCCATTGCTGTGGGGTTCACATCTGTCTCATGTTATATATTTCCTATTAACCTATGACAGAAGCTCCTTATTCATGTCATATGCTAGCTCCAAAGCACAGCATAGAATCATAAATTTCAGGACTGTTTGGTTCAACAGACAGAAGCTCACCTGGTAAGTGTTTAAGGAAATACGGAACTGGATTTGACTGTGTGGCTGGAGAAGCCGAAAGGCTAGGATTACTTTCAAAATATGCATTGAAATTATCTCTTATGTTTTCACACGAGGTTAAAAATTTTGATAAACATTTAAATAATGGGAGTAGCCTAGTGCTCTTATTCCATGAAACCATAACTTTTATATATTGTTTTTATAACTAAAAATAAAAATATCCTGTAACAAAGTCAGAATAAGTCATTAAATCGAGTTATTTGCCCCTTGTAGTAATGATGCAATTTACATCAGCTTTTCAGAGAAGCTTCTGAAACCAGAAAAAAGTACCCGATACCCTCATTTGTTAAATCGAATTGTCAGTATTTCCTTTCTACACTTAAATTGAAATCTAAGCATTAGTCCCGTTCGGTTTGATTTAGTGGATATTTATTCACGATTTTTATGAAAATACGGAAACAGAGGAGGATGTGTTGTGCAAATGACCTCTGGTTCAGGAGAGGCCCCAGTCCTTGTTTGATTATGACCATCCCTTGTTTGTTTTGACATTTAGAGTGTCTCTCCGCTCTCCGCTCTCTCCGCTCTCTCCCCTCCCTCCTTCCCTCCGTCCCTCCGTCCCTCCTTCCCTGTATGGCTCTCTCCAGCTTGCAAAAAGCTGAGGTGGTTGAAAAGCGAGGTTAACTGTCTTTCCAGTGTTTTTTAAATTTGCAGGCATTTGTCCCCCGCGCGTGCCGCGGTGCAAAAGCAGGAGCTGCATGGAGTGGGCGCCTCTCTGCTTGTGCGGACTGGCTCTCCGGGGTCGAATTTGCTGATCCTGGCTGCCCTGTTCCTCTACATTTTTGTATGCTCTTCATTTTGCTCAGAAAACGAGGTAGTGTAGCCGTAGATAGACTTTTTCCTCTTTCTCTCTCCTCTTACCCCTCCCTAGACCTCTGTGGGCTTTGACGTCATATGTGCTCCTTTCAGTTGCCATAGCAACCCCATTCCCCAAGCCCTCTGTCCGTCTCCTCTGGTAGGTTCCACAATGGTACAGGCAGCCTCCCGCTGCACAATGGTTTCCAGGCAGTGAAAGAGGGTGATTCAGCAAGCCACTCTTCCTCTTCTCTTTAAAGCCTCCCCATCTCCTTTCATTTTTATGGGGGTGGGTGGCGCTTCTTATATGCTTACCCCTTTCTTTTCTTTTTTCATTTTTACAAATTTCTTTTTTCCTCCTCACCCCTCAATTCCTAGGGGCTTGAGTGAGTTAAAGGTTGGGTCTTCTTGGAAATCACCTATCATTTTTAAATAACCTCTCCATCTCCAAATAATCTCTCCATATTCCTGTGTGGAATGTGGTTCATGAAAACCCAGTAGAGGGATTTCTGGGGAAAACTGCTGGATCAGGATCCTAGTTCTCAGACACGGAATGGTAGGTGGCTCTTTGGTTATTCTGGGTTCTAACCTGTTCTGGGAGGGTGGGTGAAATCTATACATCGATCATAGTGGGGTGGGAGATAGCATGGGAAAGTGAGAATCTATGTGGTGGACAGCAGTTAATGAAACGTACTTATCTCTGAGGCTAGAAGCCCCAGGCGTTTCTCTCTGGGCTGAGCATCTCTTCTCAGCTGAGGCATGCTGAGACCTTCCTGTTTGTAACAGAGTGTTAGAAGGTGGGACAGACCATTATTATTGTGACCAGGGGTTTTTCAGTCCAACCCAGAGTTAGAGAAAAACATACACACATGGGGGTGAGGGGGTGAGGGGGTGAGAGAGAGAGAGAGAGAGAGAGAGAGAGAGAGAGAGAGAGAGTTAGAAGTGCTGACCTCAGTTTATCTGAGAATTGTTGTCCATCCCATGAAAAATGTCATTAATGAATATTTATGTTTACTTCCAGACAGGTGTAACTTTACATATTTTGGAACATATTTATACAGTTTAGTGGTATTCACATACATTATTAGATATGAACTAATGACATTCTTCTTGTAGAGACCCTGGGCTAAATTTGGGATGCAGACAGGAACACAGAACAGGGGCTGGGTTAGAGAGAAGAGCAAACATTAACACCGCAGTTACGTAGGTAAAGGTCCCTTTAAGAAAGTGATCTCCTAGTCAGGCAGGGCAGCATTTTTCCATGGCAAGGTTCCCAGGTATTCTGTGCTGGGATACTGTGTCCCCTAGAAATGTCAGCTTTTACAGAAATAAAGGAGCTGTCATCAGAAAAGAGAATAGTGATCTAGTTATCAGAATTTATGTGTGTATGTGTTTTCAGCAAAATAAATGTGATTTATTGAAAAACTGTCAAGCAAATTAGGTTATGGATATTTCAAGAAAATTATGTATGTGTGTGTGTGTGTGTGTGTGTGTGTGTGTGTGTGTATACTTTTCTTTTTCTCTCCTACATTTAAATCTGGAGACCCAAATGCTGCTTTTACTCCCTTATGCAGATAACTTCTAAGGGTACTGCAATTTGGTCACAGAAAAAGAGTAACTTATCCTAAGGCAGTAGGTTCTGAAGCGATCACAAGGTTGTTTATGTGGTCTGCTTTTGCTGCAGAGCGATGTCTGGACAGCAGCTCTGCCTGCTTCTGGTGTGTTGACGATAACTTTCCTGAGCACACTGCAAAGAAGCAGGCTAAGTCATGCAGGACAGGCCTCTGTAGAGTGAAGGAAGATGGGTGTTAGTGTGCTAACACTCTATCCCTGTGCTGTTGTTGTCAACCCCTGGAAGATCTTGCAGAATGCTGATCAACATACTTGATATGGTTGAGGCAATACCCATTCTCTTAGAGAGCCTTCTGTAGATGCTCTGTCCAAGGAGAACGTGCGTATTGATGCAGGTACAGATAGTTGTGCTCATGAATGAATTTAGGAGCTTGAAGCTCCACTTGGAATCATTGGGTTTTTGGGGCTGGCAGGCCAGTTTGAATGTAGTGGTTTTGCTGCTTCTGGTAAGTATTGTCTCTTTACCTGGATCTTATTCCTAAAATTGACATAAAGTATTATATTAATATATGTTATTACAGGAGTCAAATGGGATTTTCTTTCTTTAATGAGATGAGAAGATCGGATGACAAAGGTGGCATGACCTTGTATCTGAAAGAGTTTTCCTGCTCCTTTGATGGCATCCCATTCTGTCCTGTCATTGCAAAGTATCTTTCATTTGAAGGGCGCCTGTCCTTGCAAAATCTTTGCAATTGCAATGAAAGAGACTCCTTTTGATGAACCAGTAAGAAATTATATGTTGTGTGGAAAAATCAGCTGCCTTTGGCTTCCCGTTCACTTACCCCAGAACAGCATCTGCCACGGGAGGGAGTGTGTTTGCCAGGCTGGAAGGGGTGTTTATGAACAGATCCCACAGGGACTGATGTGTTCTTGCTGTCATTGTCTGCTGCGTCTGCAGCTCTTAGTAGTGCTATGGTCTCATAGTACGTGGTCAAGCATTTTCAAGGTTAAGATGAACTGAGCATTGATCATGGATGTTATAAAATATATAATTATTTAGAATTTACAGGAACATGGATTCATTGTCAGTGTGTGTACTATCAGAATATAACAAGCAAAAGAGATTTGCTTACTGTACGTGTTTAAAGCACATACATATATTTAAAGTTTTATTATGGTCTCATGTAAATGAATCTGTCTCTGAATACATGCTTAGTTGCAAAGTTTCTCCATACTGATGACAAAAGATGAAGACCAGTTGAGACATCCTTGTTTGTTAAACATGGGGACAGATATTCTCCCTTCATGCTCTAGCTCTGACCTCAGGTCATGTTTGTAGATAGAAGATGTTGAGTGGAAATAGTATGTTCACATCGCATGAATACTTGGTTGCTTATCAGAAACATGGACTGAAAGCAAAAGATACCTCTTTTGATTTTCATAAAAAGCAAACAAATTGGCACCTTAAATGCTTATCAGAAACATGGACTGAAAGCAAGATACCTCTTTTGATTTTCATAAAAAGCAAACAAATTGGCACCTTAAATGATCTGTGCACAGGGCCTTCTATTTCTCCCTTAGTTCTTTTTAAAGCTTTTGGTTGGCATTGTGGCAATGATGCAGAAGAGGCACAGAAGTGTCCAGTAAGGACAAGAGAGGAGTCCAGTGCTGTACTTGCTGCAGGCTTGCAGAGCATCTCCTTCCTACCACACATGCATCTGTTATTGTACCTTCTTTTGAGCACCCAGAACTTGTGGGGAAAGTTGGGCCTATAGACTCCTGGGTGAGAAGCTTCTTGGCAAAGGACAACAAAATCCATTTGTTTCTTTAGCATATTGAAATTTTTATTGCATTATATAATTCTGAGATGAGACACCATGCTGCTGATTTGGATAAAAGCATGCTGCATGTTGTTTGAAAGAGAAACTGCTGCTTAGAATTGGAGCCTGTGTCTCTGTACGTGTTTCCACACTGAACTTCTAACGTTTTGGGCAGAGATTTTTTTGGTGTGAGTACATTTTAACCTTGCAAGCAAATTAAGGTGAAAAAAGGAATGAAGAGCTGTACGTTTGGGGACCATTTTCCTCTGTATTTGGTGTAGAAAAGCTTCATTTCTTATTGCAAATCTTGATTAAAACTCTATAGAGGAGACATCATGTGACATTGTAAATCCCTGAATAGAATGAGACCTGTAGGTTTGAAAGTAGGTTCTAAACATATCTACTTCTGGTGAAGGATTTTCTAGTTTAATTGCTATTTTGGCTCCACAACAAACTACATTGGCCTCTCTCATGCTTATACCTGGTGCCTACAACCTAGAAAGCACAAGCTTAAGGATAAATAATGCTTGACAGAATGAAAGCCAAGGTTTGAATGGAAAAATAGTGACAGAATGCTCCTGAAGAAGCACTCCTGATCACAGCTGCTCCAAAGCCCTGTGTGCTGTGTAGAACACAGTGAAGCCACCGTGCAGGGCACCGAGGCATTGCCGAGCAGCCTGCTCAGTGAGAAACAGGATTTTACTGCTTCTTCCCCTTACCTCCTCCCCTTCCTTCTTTTTTAATGTGAGGAACAAAGCAAAACAAAAGCTGAAGTGACTTAAAAATTCACATCAGAGGACTGTCCTTATAAAGACAACCCTGGTTTGTGACTGGTTTTACCCCCTGGATGCTCCGGGTACTTCTTGAATGTGGGATCTTTTGGTCGTTGTCCTCTTGTATGATGGAAATAGGATCTGAAACCAAAGAGAGCAAAGGAAGCTCTTAGATCTGCTCATTTGGCTATGTTCATTCAGTGTCTGCAGGAGGAGGCTCCCTCATCACACCAGTTACCACACACAATAGTAATCTCCTGTGCCGAGTTACATGGATTTCACTAAATTATAACCTGTCAGGGACCCTCTTGTTTGGCTGGGCACATAGTGGAACACAATAGGTATTCATTAAACGACTTCCATGTATAGAGTTTTCTCCTAAAATAGAATGGGATAGTAACACAAAGCTTTGGCCTTTTGGAATCTATGCTCATGTAGGGAGCTGAGGTTGGACAACAGCAAAGACGGACTGGCATTACCAATACATAGTAGTAATTTGACAGTAAGTGCAACAGGAATGCAGGAGAAAAAGATATTCACCTCTGAAATGATGGTAGGTGTCAGTGGAGGCCACACTGGGTACTGGAGCCAGGTGAGAGTAGTGGTGGGAAAGATATTTCTGGATGTCATTGTAAGCCCTTGGACCAGAATGGGACTCTTATTTATTTATTTATTTATTTATTTATTTATTTATTTATTTATTTACTTTTTTGGTCTTTTTGAGTCTTTTTGAGACAGGGCCTCCCTATAGCCCCAGCTGGCTTGGAACTCTACATAGACCAGGCTGGCCTGGAACTCGCAGAGATCTGCCTGTCTCTGCCTCCCGAGTACTGGGATTAAAGGTGTGCATTACCATGCCCTGCACAAGACTCTTATTTGGACTAGAAAAGATAATTATTTTCAGTTTGGTGACTGTATTTCACAAGTTAGAAATCAAATGTGGTTTGACAAAGGACAGAAAATTGGAAACTGGCACAGATCTTGAGGATCTGGTCTAATGAAATCCTAAGAAATACCAGGTGATAAGGATGAAAAGTGGGTTTTTTGTTTTGTTTTGTTTTGTTTTGTTTTTTTTTTTTGGTCTTTTTGAGACAGGGTCTCACTGTAGCCCCAGCTGTCCTGGAACTCACTATGTAGACCAGGCTGGCCTTGAACTCACAGAGACCTGCCTGCCTCTGCCTCTTGAGTGCTGGGATTAAAGGCATGCTCTGGTTATAGAAAAATATGGAGGTCTCTTTTTGCCTTCAGACCAACTTCAGTTAGTTTTCTTGTGTATCTCAGGTTTTCAGTCTTTCCTCCTCTCTTTGTTAGTAACACAATTGTTCCAGTGAACTCTAATGCAAAAAGAAGAATATGTTCCAACTGAGACTGAATTGATTTTTTTTTATGACAAAATTAACTCTATAGTTACAAAAATAAATAACCTGAACTGGAGAGATAGCTTAGTGGTCAAAAGCACTGGCTGCTCTTGTAGAGGACCTGGGTTTGGTTTCCAGGATCCACATGATGGCTAACAATAGCCCTTAACTCCAGTTCCAGGGGATCCAACCCCCTCTTCTGACCTCTGTGGGCATTGCATGACCCAGGTGCACTTACATACATGTAGGCATATTGCCTACTCATACACATAAAATAAAAATAATAAAATATTTAAAAATTCTGTCAATCCAGATATTTATTAATTGAGCTTTATGGTCAGATTTAAAATATATCTAGTTGTTTTAGGTTTTGTATTGAGAATACCAAGGTTCTTTTGTTTGCAATAAATTCTAATGTCAGTAATTACTTTAATTGTCTTATGCTATCTCCCTGCTACCTGGGAAAAAATTGTCTTACTGTATTTGATGCCAATATTTTGGTTTTATAAAGGTGGTGAAATTTTGTGGAAATCTTAAATGTAATCTGATGTGCCCTTTGCTCTGATTTTAGGCTAGTGTGAGTGACGTCACCTGCAGGACCATCTTGAACCTTGGTTGTGGCAACACATGCAGGAAGCTGTTGAATTAGACCCATTTCTGTAGATGAGAAACTACACAAGCAGTGGTAAGTTGAAAAATTAAAAATATTCCTTATCAGGAAGTTTATGAGCTACATGACTAATTTGAGTATTGCATATGGCTTCGTATATGGATTTGAAGAAATGCTGTGCCAAATAATGTCACTCTCAGTGGAAATCAGTAGAAAAGAACATGTACATAATGGTGTGATTCTCCTAAAAATCACATATGATCCTGTGAGCTCTTGTGATACGCCACCTCCATGTGCTGTCCAGTCTACACAGGATGACTACAGTTAATAATATCCTGCTATAGAGTAACAGTTGGGTAGCATTATTTTTAAGTGGCATTTCTTATTTGCAGTATGTGGCTACATTTTATTGATTAAACTCCTTTAATGGAAAAATTTCTTCTGAGCTGCTTTATATTATAATACTCAGTTCTTTGCAGAAACACACACACACACACACACACACACACACACACACACTCACTCACTCACCATTTAGGATCTTCAGACAAAAAGGACAGAGAATCCCATTACAGTTTTATAAAACTCAGCTTTTAGATATTTGAATTCACAAATCCTTTTGCTTAGAAAAACAATGTTAAAAATATATCTAGTTGCTCTTCCTACTGGGAATAATTGGAAATTCATTATTTTATAAAAATATCAACACACCCAAGTGGAATGTCTTCTTAAATCAAATCTTGATGCCTCATAGTCACAGAAGTCAATAGTTAATAAACCCCAGAGGAGATGAATGAGTTATAATCTGTAAAATAATGTCTTTGAGAAACAGAATGCAGTGGTGCTATTTGTAAGACTCCAAGGAAGCTCTTCTGAGCTGGTGATCAACATCTCTCTTTCATTTGCCTAGTAGTTTATGTAAATCTTCATAGGAGGGCTGTCCTGTGAATTAATGAAGAGGTTTTAGCTGCAGAAATCTGATGAAATTAATTGTATAGTTATCTACATTATGATTTTTACAACCTGCCTTCCAATATATTAAAGATGAAGATCTAAGTGTCCTCACTCCAGTATGCTTTTTCAAAAGGCATTCATCATTTTTTTTTGTGAAGAAAAATCATATGTAATCGCCAATAATCAATCGTTTGTGAACTACAATAATGGCGGTTTTATATGGCTGAATATAATACATTGTTATATGTTACTTTTGGCAATGTAGAAGACATACTAGTCCCAGGCTAAACATTTCTTCATTAAGCAAACATTTAATGAGACTCCGTCATGTAGATATCATTCTTCTCTTTTGGAGTGGATGAACCTTTCTGTTTTGAAGAACTTTTCAGTTTAAAGAATGTGGTACATATATGATGTGCTATTAATGGGGCAGATATATTCTACAGAATGTGTACTTGTAGAGTGAAATTTCATAGACATAGGGTGTTGAAGGAAGTTCAAAGAGGGGGCTCTAGCACAGATATAGTCAGACTTGGTCAAGGATGACTTTTAGTGGACTATTACATATAGTAAGAAACTAGTCAGAAGAAGAGTACAGTGAACACGTGGCAGGAAAGCTTCTCAGTGGACAGGAAGTTTATGGACACAAGGAGGTAGACCCCCAGTAAGCTGTGTGTTCCATTCAGATCAAATACTTTTCCTTCCACACCAGAGGTGACCACTGACAGCTCTCCTCCCTCTACCCCTCATTCTTCTGCTTTTTTGTAGAATTTATGCCTATGCATCTCTACATTATACATTTTAGTTTGTCTGTGCTTCAGTTCCACAGCTTTTCAGTCATAGTGTGCACATCCTTAGTCACCTGATGATTGTTCTAAACATGGTGAGATTCTTCTATGTTCATGTGTGCAGTTTGTGTAAATTGTCACATGGCATTCTGCTATGGGAACATGACAACATTTGTTTATTCCTCTATTATTGATGGGCATTTAGATTGTATCTAGATTCTGTCATATTCATCTAGGATACATATTAAGACGGAACTGAAAAGTTTTGAGGTATGTGTGCCTTTAGTTGTACTAAATAATTCCAAAGTATTTTTTTCCAATTGGATACATCAGTTTATACCCATGGCAGTGGTATAGGAGAAACTCAGCATCGTCTTCTACACTTGATTTACAAGTTCTCATATTTTTCTAATCAGGTGGATATGTAATTATACTCATACATGCATCAATTTGCATTTTGCTGATTGCTAATGAGAACATCTTTTCTTTCTTTCTTTCTTTCTTTCTTTCTTTCTTTCTCTCTCTCTCTTTCTTTCTTTCTTTCTTTCTTTTTCTTTCTCCCCTTCCCCTTTCCCTTCCCCTCCCCCTCCCCCTTCCTTCCTTCCTTCCTTCCTTCCTTCCTTCCTTCTTTCCTTCCTTCTTTTAATTTGACCACTTGATTTTCTTCTTTTGTGAAGTGCCTGATCAAGTCTTTTTGAGATAAGTCTTTCAAAGTAATGCCATTTTTAGCATTAGTAATAGGTACTATACTAAGAAATTTACAAACATTAATCTTCAAGCATCTCTATGGTTTTCATATAATGTAACTTGGAGTTTAAGAGGTTAAATAACTTGCTGACAATTACATAAGGAAGAAGCAGTGGACTTAGCATTCAGTGCTAAGTCTTTCTGACTCCAGAGTTCTCCAGTGTGTTCAGAAGATTATCAGGGTGAAGCCAGAGAGAGCATAAAACGTGCTGTTACAAGAATTCAGTTCAGAAACAATGAGGGCAAAAGCCAAGGAATTACCAGTATGGTTAGGTACCAAACAAAGAGACTTGGTACTGGAGGTAGTAGGTAAGTGAAGAAGATGGGGCACTGAAAATGCCTTAAGTTTTGATATATTCTATCTATGTAGACTTAATGTGAGTCATATACATATATTTATAGTCTTGGTATTATGGAAGCCTCTATGAACATATTTTATGATTCTAACATTAAATAAGAAATGAATTCATCTTGTAGGGTCATAAATTTTAGGGTTAAAAAGAGACCACACAAAATGCAGAGAATAAGTGATCATGGGGTGCCCAGCTCCAACTGATACATCTACAATGTAACTCCTACACCTGAGGCTCAGGCTCAGGGAATGTCATGGAAGGGGTGGGGAGACTGTAAGAACGAGAGGACCAGTATGCCTTCTGTGAGACACTGTCTTCTAGACATGGCAAAGAAGCTGCAGCCATGAAATGTCCACAATATGGCTGCCTAAACAAGACCTGTATAATAATAACGCTGGTTGACATGCAAATGCAGATGGGGGAAAATTCACAAAGACTCACATTTAGATGAAGAGCTACGAGCAATCAATGGATACTGAGGGAGGGAAAACCGGTTTTCTCCAGGTATGAGCCTCCTGATAGATGTCCAGGCCCAAGTTGTCAGCCCTAAACACATGTACATAGAAGCAGTGTTAAAGGACTCAGTAGGTTATATTAATGTAGTATATAACAATAATAATTAAAGAAGAAGCCATGAATTTGAGAGGGAGAGGAGGGACATGGCAGAAGTTGGGGGCAGGGAGAAGGAAGAGAAGAAATGATGCAGGAAGAAATGATGCAGATACAGTACTCAGTATTCCATACAGTATGGAGTTCTGAAAAAGTTAAATAAAAAATAGGTGACTATGAGAGAGAGAGAGAGAGAGAGAGAGAGAGAGAGAGAGAGAGAGAGATCAGTATTTATTTAGGTCAACTCTGTACTTCTTACATGACATACTGGGTGCTTAATGAGAGCAAGTAGCCTGTTCAAGAATCATGTCACTAAGCATTATGTTGAGAATAGACACCAAAAATATGCAAAGAAATAGTAAAGAATAGTTATCAGGTTTTTGAATTAGTAAGTGAAATTATAATTAGTCTATTTAATTCCTAAATCTTTCTCAGGTTAGTACCATTTGATCCTCATCTATTATCACTGTTATAATTTAGGCCTTGTTCATTTTTTCTTTTTATCAGATTTCTTTGTTCACAAAATGAAGTGGGTCCTAAAGATGGGAGTGAGGATGGTAAAGGTACAGCACAGAAAATAAAGGGACATTGCAGTGTTTTGCCTGGAGAAAAGATATGTAGTCCCCCGTGTAGCACCCCCCCGCCCCCCACTTGACTGATGCTGAAAAACTGAGAGCTTTTGTTGTAAGCTCAGTATTTGAAATTCACACAGTTTACATATGATAAGTGCTCAAGCGGTGCAAAGCACGTAAGAATTTTCCCATCATATCAGTGAGAAAGCAAGCACAGCGCACCCCAGGTCGTGAATACTGACCCAGTGACAGACCTCATTTGATGCATGCAGAAATATAAAAAGGGAGCTACACCTGCCCTGGCATTCCAAAGACAGCTGTTTGGTCCTCTTCCCAGCATCCTGGGAACAGACTGCTCCCTCCTCAAGTCTCTACATCAACAAAGTCCAAAGAAGTCTGCTAACTCTTAGTGAGCCAAGTGACAGGAGCCTGTTAACTACGATGAGCAGAGTGCTATTATTCTTAAAGGACAACGGGGGTCACTACATTATTTGTGGTTGGGCCTGAGAAATGAACAAGCATCTGCTTTAAAATAGTTAGAGGATATTCATATGGATGAAATTAGAAGATGCAGGCTTGTTTTTAGCTTACAGAGGTGGGAAAAGAGACCAATGAACAGAAAGTAGGTACTATATACTTCGGGGAACTTTTCAATTACTGGAACTGTTTGCAAGTCTGTGGAACTGTTTGTAAGGCTGTGCTTGATGAACAGCAGTAAACGTTTTGTCTATGTAAATATTTGACTATGTTCTTGGTTTACCAAATATCAAGAGTTTGTTAGGGATTCTGTTGGTGTATGTGGAAAACTGATGTCTAAGATCCTTATGACTTAAGAATATACAGTTGTTCAGGCAGATACAGGATGAAAGGTGTTAAAATAATGTTTAAGATGGTGGCTGACTGTTAACTGAGTGAGTCCCTTGTACCAGACTTAAAGTACTTTGCCTGTGCTAATTTATTTAATCATCTCAGAAATTCAGTAACTTGCCCCAGGTTGTGAAACTCATGGTAGTAGAGCCCAGGGACTTGAAATCACTATTCTGCCCTCCTTAGCATTAGAGACAAAAGTTGGACCTGAATGGAACCTTAAAACGATGATACGAT
The DNA here is from genome assembly GCF_000622305.1 of Nannospalax galili. NCBI lineage: Eukaryota > Metazoa > Chordata > Mammalia > Rodentia > Spalacidae > Nannospalax > Nannospalax galili. Next base: position 1,563,617 of record NW_008354532.1, read on the forward strand.
ATGAATTCTAAGTAAATATAAAGTTTCCAAGGAACAATAGTGAATGATTAAAGTGTAAAAGATAGAAATTAGTCTTCCAGGTTTGTGAACCAAATACCTCACAAGTGAGAGAAGTAAGAGACTATTCTGAAATTTTTCATTCTAGAGTGATGCTGTATCTTGCTTCTCAAGAGCTGCCAACCTTTATCAAGATGGGAAGCTAAATTCTTAGGACTAGTTACCTTAGTAAAACTAATAGAAGTATATAAACTGTGGTTTTAATGCTCACTCTAGTTTACTTTTATTACTGTAATAAACACTCTAATAAAAAACAGCATAGGGGAGGAAAGGTTTCATTTTACATTTACAAGCCACAATTCATCACTGAGGGAAGTCAGGGCAGAAGCTCAAGGCAGGAATCTGAAGGTTGGAACCATGGAGGAATACTACTTACTGACTCACTCTCCCAGGCTCATACCCAGCCAGCTTTCCTAAGGACCACCTGTCCATGGGTGGCACTTCCCACATGAATCATCAATCAAGAAAATTACCCACCCCGAGACATACCCATAGACCAAGCTGATCACGGCAATCTCCCGATTGAGACTCCTTCAGTTAACTCTGGGCTGTGTCAAGTTCACAGCTGAAGTAAACTAGGAGACTTGTGTTCCCCTCTCCGAAATTAATATGCTGAATCCTAACTCCCAAGTTGATGGTATCAGGAGATAAGACCTTTGGTGATTAAGCCAGAAGGGTGGGTCCTCGTTATTAGAAAAATGCTTCTGTAAAAGCTATCACAAAGAAGAAACTGGTCTCTTTCATCACATGAGGACATGAGAAGGCACACACTCTGAGTCAGAACACTAGATACTAAATCTGTTTTGATCTTGGGCTTACTGGCCAGCCTCCAGTGTTGTGAAAAAATTCTATCCTCTATAAGCACCCCAGTTTGTTGCTTTGTTACACCAGGCAAGATGGACTGAGATTCTCCAGTGTTATGTGCGATTTTGAAGACTTTTTCTTTAAATTGACTGATAGAACCTCTGGCTATATATTTCTAAGGATAGTGAGTTCAAAGCTGTCACTGAGAGTTCTTAAGTAATCTGACACTGGATCAGGAAAATATATTTAAATGCTGTATTTTAGGAGTTGGGGTTTTCCTGGGGATCTTATTTAGAGAGTGATTCAATCTTTCCAAAATTTTAATCATCTCTCAGGTTTTTCATGAGGAATTCTCTGTATTTTGATAACTGTCATCAGAGGAACTACTCTGAAAATCAGAGTACAAGATATTAATGAGAATTTGCTTAACATAAAAAATACTTTCAAGTTAGGATGGACTTGCAGGAAAATTTGGTTTACAGTTAAACTGTATTTATTAAATGTGGTGACCTATTAAGATGTAGGCACCAGAAATTGTGTATGCTAGATAATTCAAAGTTTTCTATTTGTGCTTTTGGAGGACTTAGTTTATGGGTGTCTTAAATTCCATAACCCATTTTTAAGATTTAAATGCGGACAACCTTGACAATGTTGTTTTTGGGAAAACACTGATAAATTTTAGGAATCAACATAGTTCAGCTTTGTCATACAGCTTGTTAGTATATATGTCTGTGTATATATTATGATATGATACCATATTTCCATGCCACTCTGCAACAGATTGAAAAAAATCATTTTAAACATTTATTTATTGTGCATGTACATGCCATAGGTCATACAAGATAGTTAGATAACTTACGGGAGACAGTTCTCTCATTCTGCCCTGTGGGCACCAGGGATTGAGCTCAGGTCTTCAGGGTGTGACAACATGCACCTTTGCCATTGAGCCATCTCAGTGACCCCATGAACAAAATAGCTTAACAAAAAAAGACCTATGAGGGGCTGGAGAGATGGCTTAGCAGTTAAGAGCACTGGCTGTTCTTACAGAGGACCTGGATTCGATTCTCAGTACCCCATAATTCCAGTTCCAGGAGATCCTGGAACCGGAACTGTAGGTGCACATGGGTGCACTTACACACATGCAAGCAATATGCTCATACACAGAAAATGACAAAAAATTGCATAAAATATTTTTAAAAGTTTTATGAAATACTGAATATAGAACAATTTAAACAATTTTTAATTTTTGTTTTGGCAAATATTCCATATGTCTGTTGACTATCTTATTTCCACAAGTTTTCAAGTTAATGTGGAGTGTCATAGTAAGAGCTCACTTATTGAGCATACTTTTTAGTACTGCCCATAGATATTGCCCAGGATCTTACCCATAAATACCTGACTCTGATAGAAGCACCCTTGTTGACTAACCACTTCTGCTTCTGAAACCTGACAGATTGTGTAACACCTCCATTTATTCCTTTAGTTAAAAAATGTCAACATTTTTTGTGAAAAGAGACCTGCTATGAAGCAAATTGATTGTCTTGAGCACCTGTGAGTTGAGTTAAGGTATGAACTGATGATTGCAGGCTTTGCATCACAGACAATACCCACACTTGAATTAATGGCATTACTACGTTGAAATAGAGGGATGATGGAAGCACGAAAGCACAAAGTATGTAAGAAGTGATTTCATACGGAAAAAGGCATCTATTCTATCTGGAAAGCATGCTTTGTAAGAGTTTTGTGGGTTATTATAAAATTTGAATCGTGCACTCTTTGGAAAATGAAGAGATCCTGATGGTAGAATCTCATCATAACTCAGTGGTGGCTTAATATTCTCTTGGTGAGTCCCGACTTAGCTGAACATCAGCCTTGTATGAAAGTACTGTAATATAGTGCATTTCTTTTTACTTATAAAATTGTATGGATTAGAATGCACAGATTGGATTAAAGCATGAGATGATGTGTTAGAGATTAGGACAAGGTGAAATACCACTGTGAGGGTAGTGCTGGTCAGTGCAGGGACTCTATAGGAAAGAAGACCAGATTACTGGGCAGCCCAAAGGGAAGGACAGGGCAGCTGGGGACACAGAGGAGTTTCAAAGAGGGACTTTCCAACGTGCCATTTTCTTTCCTCTTTCTCTTGTAACCAGCTTAATTCTGCCCATTCCTATTTACTCTAGTGTAACCCTAGTATAGTTTAGTTACAGGAAGTTGTTTCTAATTTTTGGAATTTATTATCCTTATAACAGATAGTTTAGGCATATCCAACCAAACTGACTGCATCCATCCCCCAAGTTTACATCCTTTTTTATTTTACCATTATTTCTTTACCTTCTGCCATTAGAGGACTGGTATACACATATATTTGTTCACCAATTCACTTATAAGATTGACTTTTCAACATTTGCTTTTAGAAAACATGACTTCTAATTACACTGGGACTTATCAATATAGCAGGTGAAACTATTGGCATCTCAGTCATTTTAGATATGGTGTCAAGATTCCCCATTTGCATGAAGATTAACAGACACTTTCAATGAGCAGATTACTCTAGTAGGACATTTGAAGGATGAATAAGATATCACTCCCACTCCTCCCTCCTTCTCTTTCCTTTCAAAAATATTTACCATGCTGGATATTGTAGAAACAAAGAAAAAGTTAACCTAGTCTCCACCCATGGCAACTCACTGTCAAACTAAGGGCCTTTAGGGTGAGGAAGGAGGGCGAGAAAGTTTGTAAATAAACAAACATACAATGTAGTAGTAGTTTCTTTCACACAGCAATTATAAAGGACTCAGCTTCTATTCAGGCATTTTCAAGTAGAATTCTGTAGAGTGTCATCAGCCCTTTGCTCTAAAGCAGCAGCTCTCAAACTTACAGGTTTTATGATCTCATCACACTATTGAGAAATACTGAGAAACCAAGAGTCTTTGGTACTTACCATACTAGGAATGAAAACATAAACTAGAAAATATGTATACAGTTCATTTAAAAGTCAACAGTATTAAACCCATTTCAAGTTAATGTAAGTGATGTTATAAGAGTCACTTTAAAAATATTTTGTTTTTATTTTATGTGTATGAGTGTATTGCCTGCATATATGTGAGTGTACCAGTGTCGTGCATTGCCGCGGAGGTCAGAAGAGGGCTTCGGATTCCCCTGGAACTGGAGTTAAGGATGGTTCGTAGCTGCCATGTGGGTGCTGGGAATCGAACCTGAGTCCTCTGCAAGAGCAGATAGTGCTCTTAACTGCTTAGCCATCTCTCCAGCCCCATAAGAGTGACTTTTTATGAAAGAAAAATAATTTAGTAACAAAGTGACATTGTTTTACATTTTTGTAAATTTGTTTAACTGCTGGTCTAAAAAAAGACAGCTGGATTCTCTTATCTGCACACCAATCTGCTGCTGTCATGTTATCATGCATGTGGCCCCTGGAAGACACTTTGTGAGGGGATGAGCATGACAATGGTGAGGCACGTCTTAATATTGGTTGGAATTAGTGTTGAGTAGTTTTGGTGATGCCTGAAAGTGTCTTAGCATCCTCAGGTACATTGTACCTTGAGAACTATTACTGAAAACAACCTGCTGGGTGCATGAATGAACGTCTCTTCTATGCATTTAAAATGTGCTTTTATGTGTCACACTTGGAAAATGAGTAAACAGTATTTTGACACTTAGATGAAGGTCTCTACATGAGGAATGCTGACAGATTACTAGCCTCACAAAGGCAGATCTATTTCTCCTTTTCATCCATCATCTGTCATAGGACACAGGGCATGGCTGCAAATTTCAACAATAAAACATTCAAACGAGAAAATCTACTTCCATAAGTCACTTTTAATCCTAGATAAAATATGGAAGAAAGGTTAGCCACAGGGCAGAAGCCAGAGCAGCCAGAGGTGTGGGGAGAGAGTCAGAATGAGGCAGCACTGCAATGAACCTGTGAGCATATTTGCCATGGTTTCCACCTGGACTGTCCTCCAGGGTCCTTGTGGTGAAGGCTGGGTCCTAGGAAGGTGCTACTGGTAGGTGATCGAAACTTTTAGAGAAGAGGCTTATGAGAGAGAGGCTTTCCCATTATTGGGTTATGCCCTTGATGGGAATAGTAGGACCCTGGCCCTTTCTGTCTCTCTTCATGGCCTTGGAATGAGTGGTTTTGCCTCCTCACGTGCTTCACCATGAGGTGCTACTACAGTTCTAAAGCATCAAAGTCCACCAGTTGTGGACTGAAATCCCCCAAACTATATGTCAAATAAATCTTTTCTCTTTATTCTTGAAATATATCACTGATTATGTGCTGGCTATAGTAATGAATGGCTCAGGAACAGTATATTTGGTATTTAGTAAGAGAACTAGAAAGACATTTGAAGGAGGAAAAACAATTTTGGAAAGAGGGTCCAGAATGTGCAAGGAACAGAGTGGATTTAAGAGTTCAGACCAGCACAAAGAAGACATAGCAATCAGGAACATGGTGGGAAAATATACTGAATCCAGATGGAAGGAGCTCCTAAACAGTCTCTGAAGGAACCCAGTTCTGTTCTGGTAGATGATGAGTTTTTGCAGTTTTCTGAGCAAGTGTAAGAAAATGATTCTGGCAGTAATTCTAAGTGTGGTTGTGAGAGGAGGAACGCTAGGGGCAATTAGAAGGAGGAAGAGAAGACCCAGCTTGCAGTAAAAGTCTGTGGAGGGGATCCAGTAGATGAGAAAACACCCGTATCTCAGGTAAATCAGAGTAAGAAGCTGCAAGTGAGCTATGGTTTTACTTGATGGGAATGAACACTGGGATCTTTGTAATTTCTTTCTATGCTCAGTCACAATCTTGCTCAGCACTTATGCATAGGCCTTTGAGCTTTGGTCTCTCCATATCCACACTGTAGAAATGGATTGCTCACCTGTGTCTGTCACGGGTGTTTGTTAAACGATTAATGAGCACTTCGATGGAAGGTGCTTTATTAACCTAAGCCATCAATGATAAAAATGAGAATGTTTGCCAGGTGCTTTTGCTCCTGTGTTGAAGGCTACTGTGTAAATATAAAACACTGCCTGAACTACTGTCATTGTTATAATAGTAAAGTCATTATCACAAAATGCCTACTCAGCAAACCTGTTTTTAGTCACCTCCAAGGAGGGAAGATGAAGCTAATCATGGAAGTCTGTTCTCTTTTATTATGAAGTTTCTTGTGAACCAATTTCCCAGTTAATAAGTAAAAGAAGTCATTTTGCCTATAATATTCGAGTTGCATTGTATCTAATTATTTCTGTCACTTTTTCTGATCAGCTTTTCTATCATTATCAGAATCTCTGTCCTGTCTCTTCCCTGTCCAAAGGAAGGTATGACATTTTCTGTGTCTAGTACTTATGCCATGTTTGGTTAGGTTCATTAATTTAGCCTGTATTCCATAGTCTGGTTGTCTATAAGCCTTTGAATTAGACGGTGAGGTGTGACTTTACATGAAGTTCTGGTGAAACCATGTCTTCCTAAGCTTGAGTTTCCTCATGTGGAAAGTTGTGTGAGTGATGCTTACATAAGGGTATTTGGGGTTAAAGAATATAAAGCACACAGCACTGGATGCTCATTAATGCTGTTTTTTTTTTGTCATTGTTGCTTTTTTTGGTGGGGAGGGGATCAATTTTTTTATTACTAACCTTCATTCCCAGAGTCCTTTTTTATTCTACGTGAATTCAGTATTCATCAGTAGTTAATTTACAACATAACAATTGAACATTCATCCTTTTCTTTAGCTAAAATAACATTCAGAAGAATCTATGAAATTCCTAGATTTTCATCTATTCTTTTCTCATCATCTATTCTTGTTGGGCTTTCTTCTGCCCTAGCAAATCAAGTACTTATTTCTGCTGTGAATATAAAGAATCCAATAACACACTGCTATCCTCCTACACAATTGTTCTACAAAGAAAATTTACTTGGTATCATTTCTGAAACCTATAGTTAATATTTTTTCAAGATCTGTAACTGTGTGTCTTGTTATTGATCAAGTCTCTCTAGAATTCTGAAATGATCTGTCCACGCAGTCTCAGATCCGCTAAGATCTGCACAGAACACACACCAAGCCCTTGATATGCGATACTGAGGCTTGGGGTGGCTGGGCTTCCACCAAGCTTGTGTTCTGTTCACCAAACCAAGGGTTATTCTCCCAATTTACACAAGATTGTAAGAGCTGATTGATTCTGTGGAGCACCTCATCAATTATTAGCCATTAGTACTTAGAAGTGCTGCTCAACACTGTTGTGGGTTTTGGCTAAAGATACCATGGACAGAGCCTCCTCTTTGTAGATTCATATTGAGCCACCAGCCTTTTCTATATTGCCTCTAACTTCTTTGGGGCAGGCATAAAAAGAAAGCAATGGGTTCGTGTCCTATGAAAAGTTGATCTGTATTTGTTAATAGTAAATTATATTCCTTTCAAATTATATAGGACAGGCTGAAAATGACTATTGAAAATAGCTGCTAGTAGAAGTGGCAAAATGATTGAAGAGGAATGCAAATAGAATACATTAGCATTTAATCAGTTCCATCTTGTATGATTCCAGTGTTGAGTATTTCTCTAAATCATGCTGGCTAGGAGACTAGGTGGGCACACCAAGAAAGAGCATCCTTTCAGAAAACTGATCCCTTATCTGGTCTGAGTTGAGCACCTCCTGTTCACTGACATTTTCATATGAGGTACACACACCTTGGCCACAGGTTAGATGTGTGATGTTGGGCAAATTGCTTAATGTTTGGTCTCTCAGTTTTTTTTCATTTGTGTAATGAGTATTAAGTGTATCACTTTCATAAAGGTGGTTGTGAAGATTAATTGAAGAAAAAGATATAAAGAGGAAAACTGTGAAACTTGTTGTCAAGTATTACAATGCTCTTGAAATAGCTTGAGGGTTAAGATTTGCAGTCTGGAATTAGACTAAGTTCTGACTGTACCATTACTATCTTGGTAATTTGGAGTCTCTTTGACTTTTCTATAAACTTAGGAATAACTTCACTGATGGTAGTAATAATATCTACTTCATAGCGTTCATTTAGGGAAGAAATGGAAGGCATTTGGCATAATTACTTATGGAATTATTAGGATAATTTTGTAATCATGCTGGCTGAGTGTTATAGGATAATTATAACAACAAATACTTATGGAGAAGTCAGTCTGGTCCAGGTCCCAAGTATGTTACACATATTTTCTCATAGTTCCTCTTAATGATCTAGGTGCCAATGCTGTCCCTATTTTAGAAGTCGAATGTGCTGCCTATTGCACAAAGAACCTGACTTTATGGTCCCTATTTTGTAGATGAGTAAATTGAGGCACAGAGAGGGTTCTGGCCCACAGCATGTGAGTGTCAGAACAGAAATTATGCATTTACCCATTGTGCTCCATTGCCACTTTACTTAATGAAGATAAGGACAAGAAATGACTGTAATATCTGTAGAATAAAACCCGGCTGTTAGGCGAATGCCTGAGACTTTCACTGTTTCCTGTTCTCTTTTAGTTCTAACTCCAGTGATGAGTTACAGAAAGCTGGTTAAGATAATGATGCATTGGTAGCACTGCCTCAGGAAGAAAAGATGGGGAGTCAAGTTTGTATGTGGCAGTGACAACTCCATCTTTTAAAATATTCATTTATTATTTTATTTTATTTTGATCAATTCCCAGTCTAACAACAATAACAATAAAGGAAGAGAGCATCTATCAAGACCTGAATTTCCTCAGTCATTCTTTAAAAGAAGGCATGTCTCTGGGTTCTCATGGGTCTTTCATGACCAATGCTACATGAACACACACATGCCCATTTCTTTTTCTTTTAAAAAAAAAATATTTTATCTATTATTTTTAGTTTATGTGTATGAGTATTATGCCTCCATGTATGTAAGTGCACCAGTGTCATACAGTACCAACAGAAGACAGATCCCCTGGAACTGAAATTATGGACTGTTGTTAGCCACCATTTGGGTGCTGGGATTCAAGCCCAAAACTTCTGCAAGAGCACCCAGTGCTTTTAACTGCTAAGCCGTCTCTCCAGCTCCACTGCTTTAATTTTAAGTGAACATGTTACAGTGCAATCTGCACTTCTACCCTGTGTAATAGGACAGTGCCTGACCTGCAGAATGCTCTCTTGAAGAGCTTTTGCTGATAGTCACAGGGGTCAAGATTCAATTTCCCAAACTGCTTATATTGGGGAAATAAGCCAGCACTTTTAAGATTTAATTTCTTTATCTATAAAATGGATATGAAGAACATACTTCATATTTTTTTGAGATTATTGTAAGTAAAACATTTTAACATTGTGTCTTCTTGGGGTAGAGAATTAAGTTTGGTTATTATTATTAGAACATTAAAGCTTTGAAAAGGATTGGTTCGTGCAGGATCATCACCAAGAAGTTTCATTACAGAATAATGCCAGGAACTCAGCTGTTATGGCAAATGTTCTGGGGTGCTTTTCAATATAATAAAATACACTGATTTCATTTTTATCCTCATTAGCATATGTATTCCTCAGTGGCCCCTTCTAGGCTTGGGGAGAGCAAGCTGTGGAAAGGGTATGGGGCTGAGAAGCATAAGAAAAAACTGGGTCTATAAAATGTAGTCTGCTCTTTGTTCATATAAGTGAAATAATGTGTGTGAATGGACTTTGCAATTTGTGTTTCTCTGTAAATCTGATATTTTCATTTTCATTTTTTCTGATACTGTTTTCAAGATTCCAATGGGAAATCTGTAAAGAAGAGTTGGTTTCATCGGGAGGAAAAGAGTTTTTTTTTTTTTTTCTGGATTGGAAGAATTGGAATTTGAGAATTTGAGGAAGTAGAAAAGTAGGAAAAGACAGATAGATAACAGATAGTGGAAAAACATATGATTATGATAAAACGACCAGTCTTGTGGTGTGGAATATCTGACATCTGTGGGGAGAGGGAAAGCAGTGTTGAGTACCTGGTGGAGGATTCTGAGTGATACTCGTCCCGAGTTGAGTCAGTGCTTACATCTTCAGGGAATTAGCGCCATTTTCTTTTGCTGTATGGGGCATGGCAGTGACAGTTTAATGGAATCATCTCCTCCAGCACTTGACCCAGGCAGTGACACAGTGACTATTTTCTGTCTTCCATCCATTTCTGTTTGCTCTTGGTTTTGTGGTCACAGTGGGTCTTCCATATGAAGGGTTTAAAATTGTCACCACATTCTGTTTCTACATCCTCCCTCTGCTGTTAAGTAGTTTATCATTTATGATCCTCAAATCCAAGAGATGTGTTACATACCTTCTCTGGATATTCATTATGTCAGTGTGACTTAAATCCTGGGAAGTTTCTGGAGAATCCTTCTGAAGTGTTGTAAATATGACTAGCACTTCTTAGATGCACAAGGCACTGATAGTCCTCTTGTCATTAGTGCAGAAAAAAACATTTCTGAAGTGAAACTATCATTACTGACTGGGTTAAACTGAACTGTGTGATGGTACAGGTAATCAGAATGGTTACCATATCAACAAGGTCAGATTTTTGTGCATTCATTCAATGACTATCTACTGTGTGCCAGATCCTGTTCTAACTGTGGGAAGACATTAATGAAAATGACTGACTCGAAAATAATTCCTGATTTCTTGGCACTTATGTGATGGAGGAAGGAGACTGATAAACTGGATTGGTGGTAAAATATGTTGTGTATTAAATGGCAGATATGGTTAAGGAGAATATCAGAACAGGAAAATGGAGTGGGGAGAAGGATAGAGAAGTTACAGTTTTACATAAAGAGACCATGGTGCCTTCCTGGGTGTCATTGGGCAAAAACATTATTTGATATGACTTCATAGGCTTGTGTTCTTTCTCCCTGGGTGGTTAAGTTTGTCACATCTAAGCTGTTGTTTGATAAAAATGAAAACACTTCTTGGAGAGAGTCATTTTCTATTCAAGGGCCTGAGTGAATGCTAATTGCTTGATAGAGTCATCAAACAAATTCTCAAGAATCACTTGGTGGAGAAGGCAGAATTTTCAAGCTTAAGTTAAAATGTTTAATTTTGTGAAAGTCCAGGACTCCAACAGCTAAGATCAACTTCTAGTGAGTCATAATGGTTAGTTTTCCAAGCATACATACAACACCAATTTAAAAGAAATTGTAGAAGCAATTTCTTGTCCTGGTCATTTTCTAAAGGTTATTGTATGACATTTTCTTGTTCACACATTTATTATCTGCTCCCATACTGATTTCAACATAAATTGCACTTTTCTTTTTAGATCAAAAAATCTTTTGATTATACTTTGATATCCTTTGATTATTTCCAATTCAGGGGCACATTTATGACATTAGACAAGTAGTATGATGTACCATCCATTGGTGCTAAGGGAAAGGGAGACAAAGAAGAATAAGAGGCAGAGGAAGGAAGAGGAGGTCAGAAAGAAAAAAAGTAAGAAATAAAAAGTTGCTGGGTGTGGTGACCTGTGAGACCTGTGTCTCAGCATTCACGAAGCTGAGACAGGAGGCTCACCATGAGTTCAAGGCTACCTTGAGCCACATAATGAAGACCTATTTCTAAAGACCAAAAGAAAATAAAAAGAGAAGAAGTAATTTTTGAAATAACTGTTGTTTTAGTCTATAAATTTTGTTTTTAACAAGATTATCTGGTTGTATTTTTTATTACCTGATACTCCAAATTATACTTATTTTGGACAGATTTAAAATTTAAAAAATTTTTATGTTTGTATACCAATATTTTGTATGCATCTTATATAAACATTTACTGCTAGCTTCTGGAAGACCTTTGTCATTTTTTTTAGTTTAAATTGAGTTCAATGTTCACCACATGTATAATGGGGTCTTAATATTTGAGAGTCAAATCAAAACATATCAGGGATAATTTCATACATTTAATGAGCTGCCTTTGATCTCAACAAAGCTTTGGAAATGACATTGGTGGTTCAAGGTTGCTGTGCAGAGATGATCTTGACTGTCAAGGCCTCAAAGAATGGAACAGCTGAGTACTGACTGAAACTCATGCTGTCCTTTCCTTTTCCCTTGGGCTTCTTGCTGTTGTCACTGATGGTATATCTCTATTGCTATAAATTTGCATCAGTATTTATCATTCTAGGCATTCAGAATAGGTCTTATTCCCATGGAATTATAATCCATGGAAGGAAACATATTTTCCTTCAAAGGAAGTGTCAGTTTTCAATTATATAGTTTATTTATATGTTTACTTTCAATGTTTGGGTAAACAGTGAGTGTTCTTCGGAGACAATGCTTCTTCTATGAGCAGATGACAAGGATATGGAACCTAGTTTACATGTCAAAGAAAATCTCCTTGAGAAAAGATGGCTGAGCGGGAATATCTGTATCCTATGACAAGAGGAGACTGGTAGAGTATGATAAGGTTCTAGGCTGAGGAAACAGAGCATATGTGTGTGTCGGGGGGCAGAGATGTGAAGAGCTGAAAGCTGTACAAGAGGAAGAGATAATAAATGAGGTTTGAGAAGTGTATAAGATGCACAAGATCCATGCAAACTCAATCAGACAAAGACCAGCACAGAAATGGGTAAAATGGCAGGAGGCCCCAACCTTAGCTGAGGAACTATTGGCAGGTGATCACTGTTGGGTGAGAGACAGCTAACCTTCTTTGAGGAAGTGGGATAAGTTGACCAGGCTCCAGTGAACAAACTCACACCGAAGGACATCTGGGTTCACAAACTTGACTCCACAGGACTTATGTTTGAATGCATGAAATATGATGGGTGGGCTATGGGGGATGCAGATAGGGGAGGGGGACTTCATGTGAACATTTGAAAAGTGATTGCTTTGCTATATGGAAAAACTTAAGAAAGAACAACACTGGCAGCAAAGACACAAGATGGTCTGTGAGAGGCACAGTGGTGGCCTGGGTCAGGCTGGTTAAGCAAGAAAGGGAGGGGATATGTTTAAGTCACAGCGGATCAGTAGATAGAATCTGCAGGTTTTGTTTGCATGTGGAATATGGGTGAAGATGGTTAGGTGTGATTCCTGGCTTGTGCTTTTAGAGAAAGGAAACACAGGAGGAGGAACAGGCTTGTCAGGAAGGAGAGGCATCATCTAGAGACATGTTGAATTTGAGATCCTTAGGAGGCCATAGCATTTTTGTGTTCAAAGCTTAAAGTATGGACTAGAACTTATGTTTAGGTCTTGTTCATAAGTGGAAGGATTCTGGAGAGAATTTCTTGGAAAAAGAAAGGTTCTAGAAACAGGTCTTGATGGACAACAACCAAGAAGGAGTAACCAGAGAACTCGGAAGAAAATGATGCTACAGACGTTAAAAGCCGAGGCACATATGGAGCTCACTCTGCTCTTGGTGCTGTTGCTCATGCTTCTACATACAGTAGACAAATTTAATCCTATCAAAAGATTGTCTCTTACAGTGGAAAAGTATGTGAGCTACAGGAAAGTAAGAAGTCTATGTGGACTGTCTCACAACCAGTACATGGTGGAGCTAATGCAAATCTAAGAGTTCTGGCTTCAGGGACTCTCTCTACATCTGAAAGGCACTGGGATGCACTATCTGGGAGGAGTTTCATCAGCAACGTGGCTGATTGGAGGTTGAGGGAACTCAAGGATGAGAGCTGTCCACTGTTTGAGTGACATTTATCATTCACAAGTACGTTTGCTATTATTACGGCCTGAGAAAACAGACTGCATACAGTAGGTTGGGGACTGGAGATAAGGAATCAAAGACCAGGTGAGGAGAAAGGGCTTGAGGAGTCCCTATTCTTTAGGCTGTAAGTACATAAGCACTTGATGTAGGCTTAGAGCACAAGGGGCTCTTTTATGAGAGGAATAAATATGAGAAACTTTGAGAATAAGCCAGGTATATTCTCAATTTATCAAAAATACTTCAGTATGAATTGCAGAAATTTCTGTTTTTTTTTTTTTTTAAATCCCTTCAGTTACACCATGATTAGTTGCTTGTCATTACCCATCAGTCAGTAGCATTAAATTTGGATTCAAAAATCTATATCCAGAAAAATACCTATTTGTGATTTCTTTTTGGAGAGCCTTGGAACAAGTCCATGATAAATAGTCACCAGACACAAATAGAGTGTTTTCACTCAGGACAAACGACAATCAACTTTTAGTACATTTCCCTCCATTTGCGTACGTCACTTTTTACTCTAAAATTCCAGACGGCAAAGCTCGCCTCGAGGAAAAAGTTCTTAAAGAGGACTTCTCCTTGTGACTTCAAAACAGGTTTAGTTTGGTCCAGGTCAGTTGGATCATCACCCTTGCTATGACCTCCAAATTATTAGGAAGCTCTTGTGAAAGATGTAGTGGAAAGTTACAGCGCAAACTGGCCTGTTTCCCAGTGGGAAGGTAGGGTACAGGAAATTCCCACTCACCACGCCACGTCAGACCTCAAGTGGCACCTTCCTTCAGAGGTAGACTGCAATTTGGCGGGTGGTGTTCTTTCCCTTTTCTACTATGGAAGGCTGAAATTACAGGGATGCCTTTTTTTTCCCACCGAATCTCAAAGGTGTGGTCTACATCATTTTTCCTTTTCAGTCTTAAAGCCACAGCATGAGTTCGATGAGCCTGTGAAATGTTTTATAATAATTTAAAAACCTGATAATGTGTAAAATGGCATATTTAAATGTAAAGTTTCAATGAATGCAAAATGTCATTTCAAGTAGTATATTTAAAGTTTTACTAAATACATTAAAATGCATTTGTAAAATGCAAAATTTTGCTGTTTTAAATCTTAATCTGGTTGTATCTCTGGTTTATATTTTGCATATTTTTGAAGGGAAAAAAACCCATTGTTTTTGCTCTTTGGGTTAACTTTGCTGTTTGGGCTAAATGTCGGTTTTTAGGGGAAAAATATAACAGTAGTCACTTCAGAAATCTATTTAATCAAGGAAGAAAAGGATAAGTGGAAACTAAATTAATGACAGAGAGCTACAGCTAATGAGTAAATGAAATGTAGTGACAGGCCTTGCAAAGCACTGGCAAAGTCGGTCAGACCCAGGTGCATCGTTTTGCCTTTCTACACGGCCTTGCGACACTCGCTGAGTCATTTGTCACATTGCACATTTCCTCACATCACCTATGCAGCATATTTCTTGAGATTCATTTCATGGTTGATTCATTGCTCTTAACAAAAGTGCTTCAGCCTCCCTGTTCATTTGAGGAAATTCCTAGGACATATTGTTTGTTCAATGACAATCAGGGCAGTGAGGCCTGTGAGAGTTCCTGATTTCAGTTCCGTGGCTGATTGTAGGCTGCAGAAGGCACCCCTCACACCCTTGGCTTGGCATCCTTTTTTGAGATAAACAGATGATATTTTCAGCTTAGGCTTATTCTAGGAAGTCTCTACCTTTAGCTGTGCAGATAGAAAAAAGGGTGCTTAGGAGACTGCACTCAGCCTTTGATATGGCTGCATGTCATGTATGAGGCATTTCTGGTACTGAAGGAAAATAACCTGCATTTGATATCTTGCCTGCATGCTGGTGCTAGCACTCATGTTCCTTCCCTACTTAGGTTATTGTCTACTCTGTATGGGAATTTTCTACCCTTTGAAAATGATTGTTTTCCTGGCTCAGGCCTGGAGAAGGCTTTTGCAGTAGTTTAAGTCAAGATTGAGAGAGGAGGCCTTCTTTTTACTGTCTTTATAACACACATTCCAGCCTCTCTAGTAAGAAGAATATTAATTTCACTGATGTGTAAAAGATATATGGTGACTAGCACTCTGAGTTTGTAGATTTGAAGGTCATTCACAGCATTGACAAATTGCATGTCAATATTTGTTTTCATGTTGAGAATTTTTTAATATTATTCATTTAATAAATATTCATTGAATATCTGTTATATGCTGGGCATTGCACTGTAGTTATAACTAGATGAATGGGGTATAGCATCCCCAGTATCTAACTACAATTTCTTGGTGCCCAGAAGGAACACCAATGAGTACTGGACATACTTTAATGACTTTAAACAGTTCCAAAGTAAAATCAAAACCCTTACCCATCTTTATGACTATATCAAATTAATCTATAGAAATGAAGGCAAAGTCCTTTAACAGTGACCCCTTACCTCTTACTCTGAAGCAGAGCTCCCTTCAGGTGGGGGACAGCAGAGAGGGAACGGGAAGGACAGAAATGGAATTTATTTTGAAAGGCTGCTGCTTATATCTGCTTTTGCTCCCCCCCATAAACCCTATTAAGATGAGGTTTTCATAAAACTTGAAAACTCATAAATTATTTGCCAATTTCTACCCAAATACAAGGAAACTGTACACACCACATTATTATGTATTAATTCCAGCAGAAAGATACTGGGCATTGTCAGCAGACACAGCATGACATACCCATGTGACTTTCACACGTACAGGTGAACATTTTGAAGAATTGACACATATGTGCATGCAATCACGTAGCCACAAGCACACATTCTTGTGAATTCTCTTTGGTAATCAACCAAACTGAACTTCTTTGAATTAGGAACAGAAAATTGAAAAGTCTAGAAAATAGACACCCTTGTGGCCTTTATGCCAATGACATTTTATTGCTTTACTGACATCATCACTTGTGATATTTACAACTTTGGGTGCCAACTGCATTTGAGAAAAACAGAAGATTACCTTAAGATGATTTTCCCCCAAAGGGAACATTATTTATTGACTGATTGATTTCATTTGGGTGAAGAGGTCAGATTGTTTAGAGAACAAGATTATTAAGAAAAGGTGAAGGGTAAATTTGTGAATCCAGATCTCTGCACCTGGGAATGGAAGACAACACAGGAAACAGGCAGTAAGGACAGCATAGGCAAACCACTTACCATAAGTCCCAAACAGGAATCTCTTTGTTGATGGTCGGGACCAAGTTTTCACCTTTGCCTCTGTCCAAAGTAACAGACTACAGATGGGAACACACATCTTCCTTCATAACACACTAGTTGTTGCCACGTAAATGAAATTGTAGTGAAACAGCACAATGTGGCTCTAGATGATGTGTTTTTAAATCTCTGTCATAGGAATAATATGAAAAAGGGAAGGACTAAGAGACCGAACTAAAAGCCAAATAATTAGCGGATTGAGACATGCTTATGTGCAACAGGTTTTTATTAAAAGTGGAGCTCATCATTTTTCAGAAGCTTCAAAAAGATTTTTAAATTTATCTTAATTTATTTTGGGCTACTATAAAAGAATACCACAGACCACAGACTAAGTAATTTATAGAGTAGAAATTTATTTTCTTTTTATAATTTTAAAATTTTTATTCATTTTTGTTTTATGTGTATGCGTGTTTTGGCTGCATGTATGTAAGTACACACGTGTGCGGTCTCCAAGAAGGTCAGAAGAGGGTATCCGATCCCCTGGAACTGGAGTTAGCTATAATTGTTAGTTGCTGTGTGGGTGTTGGGAATCGAACCTGGTCTTCTGTAAGTCAGTGATCTTAACTGCTGAGCATTTCCCCAGTCCCAGAAATTAATTCTCCAACAGTTCTAGAGGATTGGAAGACCACCATCAGGCTGTTAACATTTGCTCTCTGTTGGGGGATTTCTTGTTGTGTTCTCATATGGTAGAAAATAGAAGGAAGGGCAAGCTCATTGAGTGCTGTGTGAAGCCCCTTATGGGAAAAGCTTCATCCCACTGGTGAAGGAGAAACCCTCATCACTGAACCACTTCTTAAAGGCTTCAGCTCTGGAAAGTACTATATTAACAACATCTGGATTTTGGAGAGGATATATTCAATAGCACAATTTAAAAAATGTGTTTAAAAATATTAATGTGATTTTAATTAGTTATTCATTATTTAGAATATTGAGATCATGCTGTTCTAAGAATCATGTTCAGTGTAACAGTGAAACTTGTAAAGGAAGCAGTGCTATAATTTGGAGGAAAACATCAGCCAGAGCAGAAGAATATTCCATGAGGTTTCACTGTGCATGTTGTCTTTGAAGAAAAAACATCATTTTAAACCTCAGGGTGAGATAATATATGCAAAAAAAATCAGTGTAGTCCGTATTTGGTAAACTTCACTTGCAATATTCAAGGCTACCAAGATCTGTAAAATTTAATAAAAAATTTGACTTAAGCTAGATGGATTGTATGCTGTGTGAAAGAAAATGACTCTGAACCCTTGTATATTATACGTTCTCCTGCTACACGGGTATAAAAAAAGTTCTTAAACTTGATTTAAGAATGCTGCAAGTAATAGAGCAAAGAGCAAGAGAGTTAAACACTTGCACAGCACAGATTTAGAATCAAGTGAGCATGTACATTTCTGTACGATTGGGCATATTTATACAATTGTTAGCATCAGAAGTTCACCCTATTTTTCATTAGCAATTTTATCTCTACTGACTATGGTAAGTTTTTAGTTCTGTTGTTTGTTATTCCTTAATTTGTTTACCAATAGAGAAAAGAAATATGGACTGTGTTTGGTAGGTTTTTAGCTAATTCATCTTGAGACTCTAAGACTATCTGATTCCAGGAACATATCATTCTAAAGAGAACTCAGGGTATCATCTGGCTGCCTGCATTTACCTCTCATTTTAATCTCTCAAGTTCCCACAGAGCAGCCCGTTAAGCTCTGAGTGTTCAATGGCTTTTCTAGCCCATGATCCCAACGCTTCCACAATCCTCCCCGGAGTCAACATGGTCAGGTTCATCAAACAATATCCTACTCTCTGGCATGAATTTCTGTCCTAGTTTGTTTTCTGTTGCTGTGATAAACATTGGCTATTTTGTGGAGGGCAAGGGTCTATTACATCTTATAGGTTACAGTCCACCATCCAGGGATGCCAGGACAGGAAGTCAAGGCAGGACCCTGGAGGCACAGCCATGGAGAATGCTGCTGTATTGCTTGCCTTGGCTTGACAGCTACTTTTATTATATAGCCCAGGCCCACCTATCCAGGGATGGTACCACTCACAGCGGACTGGGCCCTGCCCCATCAATTTACAATTAAGAAAATGTCTTATAGACATGCCCACAGGCAGTCTAATGGAGACAATTTTTCAGTTATGGCTCTTTCTTCCTTGGTGACTCTAATTTTTGTCAAGTTGAAAAAAATTAACCAGCACACCCTTATCACTTACGTTAGTTAGTTTTCTATTGCTGTAGCAAAATGCCCAAGACAGTCAGCTTAAAGAAGGAAAGATTTACTTTAGTTTTGGGCCTGTGGTAAGGCAGCTCTCCATGGAGGGGAGGATCTGAGGAGGAAGAAGCTGCTGACCTCATGTCAACAAGAAAGGATGGAGGGAGGGAAGGAGAAAGAGAGAGAGAGAAAGACAGGTTCCAGTATCTCCTTCAATGCCACACCCTAAATGACCTGACTTTCTTCTATTAAACCTCACTCTTGTAAGTGCCCACCCTCCAAATGGGCCGCAAACAAACAAGCAAGCTTTTTAACACATGGCTTTAGAGGGACCTTTGAGGGGTGCTTAAGATGCTAACCACATCACCATCTTTCTGCTACCCTCCCCATGACGTTTCTGTTGGTCTCCTTCTCAGCTTGCATCCACAGTGTGGATGCCACAGACAGACTGAGGTGAAAGTGAATCTCTAAACTAGACAAGACCGTCTTTCACTGCTCACCTGCACCCAGTAGGCTTCCCCATAAAATCCAAATTCCTTAACAGAGTCAAGTTACATTGCAATCTTGCCTACATCCTCTCCTGCCCTGAAGAATACAAACCCCTGATTATTGCCCAAATAAGCTGTGTCCTTTCCTTCTGACTGGAATGTTCCATGACTGCTAATTTCAGTCTCTGACTGGGCCTGCTGCATCTGTTGTGCAGTGTCAGTGCCTCTGTGAAGTCCTTCCTCTGCTTTCTCACACCCAGCAAAAATATCCCTCCACTTTCTTGATCCAATAACTCTACAACATATCTTTATTTTAACCTTTATCACTTACTGCAACTTTGAAATATTGTTTTTTGTTTTTGTTTCTTGAGACAGGGTCTTCTTGTGTAGCCCAAGCTGGCCTGGAACTCACTACATAGCTCAGGCTAGCCTTGATCTCACAGAGATCTATCTGCCTTTGCCTCCCAGTTGCTGGAATTACAAACATCCAGCACCATACCTGGCTGAACTATCTGGTTCTTTTTTGTTTTGTTTTGAGTATCAAAGATAGGGCTAATTTTCCTCTCACCAATCTTCTTGCATGCTATGTGTGACTAGTGGATGCTTAATCAACATTGGTCAGCAAACATTGTGTTACAGGTTTTGCTTCACAAATGCTTAAATATTCTTTTATTTGTACCTCATTAATATTGGCTAACAAAAATATACTAGAAATCTAAGATCTTGTCTAAATTTGGGAAATAATTAAGATGAAAACAATGTGTTGCAGTTAATAATAACCTATTATTTTATTTGGGGGTGTCTTTTTTGATACAGGGTCTCCCTGTAGCCCAGCTGGCCTTGAACTAGCTATGTAGAACAGGCTGATTTTGAACTCACAGAGATCCACCTGCCTCTGCCTTCAGATTGCTGGGACTAAAGGCATGCACCACCAAGCCTGGTTTTTAATAACCTAATCTTAAAAACCCCTTAACACTGAAACTAAAATAAAAACGGTAGCATTCTAATATAATTTCTATTTTGAGATTCAGATATATAAAAATCTTTTTGAAATCTAGTTAAATTTCTACATAGAAACATCTGCATTTTTAACATTGAAAATAGACTTTGGCAATGTAGATGGCATTCATTTAATAAGTGAGATAGAGGTTTTATAGCCTATGTTGGTTAAGCAAGATTGACTCTAAGTCAGATTGTCTGGCTTTAAATATTGACTTCATTCATTGCTACTTGAAAAACTTTGAGTGGTTACTCTGCCTCAGTTAAAAAGGACAAAATAGTGGTGATAATCCTCATAGGTTGTTTTGTGAATGAAATGAGATACTCATGTAAAAGTACACTCTGCCAGGTCAGTAAGTGTCAGCTATTATTATGCTTACTCTTTATTTTATTCTTTAGTCTTGAGAATTTCATACATGAGTATTGTACTTGCATTATTTCCATCCCTTCCAGTTCCCCTCCAACTCTTTCCATGCCCCTGCTCCCTCTCAATTTTATATCTATCATCTATCTGTCTATCTATCTATCTATCTATCTATCTATCTATCATCTATCTATCTATCATCTATCTATCTAGACCAGGCTGGCCTTGAACTCATAGAGATCTGCCTGCCTCTGCCTGAATACAACTCCATTGTGTAAATGTACCACATTTTTATTATTGGTTGAGGCACATTTCAATTGTTTCCATTTCTTAGCTACTAGGAAAATGACAGCAATAATCATGGTTTTTCAAGTATCTTTGCAGTAGGATAATGAGACCTTTAGGTATATGCTGCACTGTGTTGTAATCCCACCAGCAGTAAATGAGGGTTTTTATTATCTTACTCTTAATTACTGCATGTTCTTCTCTTTTGTGCTTTGTGAGACCCTCTCACTCCATTATTGACATACATTTCCCCCCCCTTTTTTTCTTTCTGTGAATACTTAATTCATGTTGCAAGTTTAGTCAGACGTTCTGAAGAACAGAAGAGTAAATAACAATTACAATGGAGAGTTAGAAATTAGAAACTAGAAACTAAATTGAATTCCATTTACTTTGTGTAGAAACCTGTGTCCAAAACAGTACATAACTTAGAACTCAATAAGCATGAAGTAAAATGGGTAGAGTATGAGAGCCTTTGAAAATATTTTTATTGATTCTTCAAGAATTTCACACAATGTATTTTCATCATATTCAACCCCTCCCCATCTCCTCTCAGATCTACTTTCATCTCCTTACCCCCACTTCCTGTTCTTTATATTTTTAAAGACCTATGAAGTCCAATTTATGATCCCCAAATACTCTTGGGTATAGGTTCATCTTCTGGAGAATGATCAATCTACTTGGCATCGCACCCTCAAAGAATACCAACTCCCCCTCTCCCACCAGCTATCAATTGCCAATAGATCCTCAGCTAGGGCTGGGACTCGGTGCTTACCTCAGCGGGGGAAAGCCCTTTTAGACTATGAACTGAAAACTAGAAATAAAAACCTTGTTATGGACAAATCTCGAAAGAGCAAATTTTGTAGAGCTTGCATGTGTGTGAGCATTTGTGTGTATGTGTGTATAAAGACATTTACTTCAAAAAAGTATGCCTGAGGAATTCCTAATGAATAATTCCTGACAAGGAGATGAAAAAATGAAGGAAATAGTTTCATTATTGATGCTTTTTGTGACAGAACTTATGCAAATTATTTTATGGATAATATGAGTTTCCTGTGTTTATAGAAATGAAATATATTCTTTGATACATAATAAATTTGTTTGATTACTACATAGAAAAATGAGTAGAAACAGAGCCCATATTCTGGATACTTTGAAGGCCATAAAGTACAAGGATCCTGAAAGCAGATCACTCCTTAGTTCTAAATCTTGATACTATGACTTATAAGTTTTATGATTTGTACATTTAAAAATATGTGAATCTTTGGTTACCTTTGTAAAGTTCCATGTCAGATAGTATGGCTTTTGGATTGAGATAATAAATACAGGGTTATAGTGCCTGACATAAAATAAATAATAAATAAATACTGCCTCTCATGTTTAGTTCTGATATTAAACTAACTCTGATATAAGATATGTCCTTCTCCTAAACTGTCATAGATATCACTTTCCAAAACTTTCCTGTAAACTTTCCACCTTGTAGAGAAGCTGTGCTATGTTTTCAGCTTTTACCATTTGGAATTGGCCAGTAGCGTACTAAATGTCAGCTGAATCCTGCATTCCAGTGTTGGCAAAAGAATTCTCCTAGTAATGCCACTTGAACTTCTTTCAATGTTTATTATATATATATATGTGTGTGTGTGTGTGTGTGTGTGTGTGTGTGCACATACCTGTGTGTGGGCGTCCATGAAGGCCAAAAGAAGGTGCTAGATCCCTTGGAGCTGGAGTTACAGGTGGATGTGAACAGCCCCATGTAGGTGGGGGGTACAGAACTTTGGTCCTCTGCAAGAGCAGCAAGCACTCTTAAATGTGCCATTTCCCCAGCCTGCTGCTGCCCACCCTTGTCTCTCTCTTTCTCTCTGTCTAGATTAAGACTGGCATTTTAATTTTCTCTTTGGTCTTTTTGAGACAGGATTTCCCTGTAGCTCCAGTTGGACTTGGACTGGCTATGTAGAACAGGCTGGCCTTGAACTCACAGAGATCCAATTGCTTCTGCCTCCTGAGTGCTGGGATTAAAGGCATGTGCCACCATACCTGGTGGCATTATAATTTTTACACAGGCTTTCTTTTAAAAAAATATTTTATTTATTATTTTTATTTTATGTGTATGAGTGTATTGCTTGCACGTATGGGAGTGCACCCATGTTGTGCATTGCCACTGAGGTCAGAAGAGGGCTTCGGATTCCCCTGGAACTGGAGTTCAGTATGGTTCGTAGGCGCCATGTGGGTGCTGGGAATCGAACCTGAGTCCTCTGCAAAGGCAGTTAGTGCTCTTAACTGCTGAGCCGTCTTCCAGCTCCGACATACAGGTTTTCTTAATGTGTGTTTTCTTTACTAGTTTAAGTCTTGCAATTACCAAATCAACTTTTGAGATTTATTATAAAAGAAAATAGTAATTTTTGATGATTTTATATTGAATCTTACCATCTGAAGCTAAAGTCACAGAGACTGTGATTGAAAATTTCATCTATCCTAATGATTTAAATTTCTTCCTAATTACAAAGGAATTTTCAGTTACCGTTCAGACTGCCATAGAAAGGCTGTACATTTTTAGACTTGACTTAAACTTTGATTTGGATCCTTATTTGTTATATGATCTTGCGCATGTTAGTTATCATAGAATGGATGAAATTAAATGTGATTACATACAGGACTGGAGAGATGACTCAGTGTTAAGACCACTGTGTGTTCTTGCAGAGGACCTCAGTTCAATTCCCAGTACCCAAGTGGTGGCTAACCACAGTCAATAACTCCAGTTCCAGGGGATCTAATACCCTCTTCTGACCTCACTGGGCATTGCATGACATGGGTGCACTTGCATATATGCAGGCGATACACTCATAGACATAAAAGTAATATATATACATATATATATATGATTACATACATGAAACATTTAGCTCAATGTCATCTAGTTGGAAAACAGTATTTATGGCTTATTTTGGACTGTGTCTACTCTTGCATGATCTGGATTGTTAATAGAAATGAAATATGAGACCAAACTTAGAAAGATCTTGCTTCTGATGGACTGTAAGGAAGAGAGGCAAGAGGAAGTGGACTTTTTATTATCTGTACTTCCTTTTTTGGCATGTGAGATGGATGACTGCTCCATCTCCGGCTATGAAAGATGAGGGTTTCACAACAAACTCCTTCTTTCTCTGGGATCTGAAAAATAACAATTTTTCTTCTCCATGACTTAAATATTCCAAATTTACAATGACTTTGGGGAATATACAAACCACAATTGCTGACTCTGAATTCCCCAGGGAAAAGAATGGGGCTTTCATGGGCTTAAGGGCAGGTCAGCAGTATGATGCTGTAGTAGGCATCTACCAGGTCTGTTAGGGACAGTCCTGTCCTGATATAAACCCTCTGAAACACAGAACAAATCTCTGTTATTGCTGCTGAGGACTCACAACAGGGCATATGAACTTAGTCATTTGAACGAGTGTGGAATTGAAATGGAATTGCCTCCTGAGTGTGCCCAGTTGTGGTCTCCTCTTCCCTTTTAAGTTCTGCCAGAAAGCACGACTTGAGTAGCGGCTCTGAAACTTCTGCAGAACCTTCGTTCAGGCTGGTCGTCTCCTCCCTGCTAATTAATTTGTTATACTTCCATCTTTTCCTTGTGCCTCCTTATCCTCTGAGTTCTACAAATAGACCCTGAAGAATGGGAAGCTAGCTGACTACATTATGCTGTAAAATATTTCACATAGAAAGGATATAGTCTCAAGAGGTGAGAAGCTAGTGCAGAAGAAAAGGAAATCAAAGGACAAACAAATTTTTCTTTTCTTTTTTTCTTTTTTGATCTGGACACAAAATTGTTGGAAGCATGTCCTTACAAGTTCTTCATGCCTCAAAAATGCTGGTGTGTAGTTTAAACATGTGCCTTCATTTGTAGTTATCATTGATCAAGAAAGATCACTTTAGAGAATTATGAATACACTTAAAACACATTTTCATTTATTCTTTGAGAATGTCCTATATGTATACAATGTTTTTGATCATATCCAGTTCTCACTCCCCTTCCTCAACTCCTCCCATGGATTTATGAATCTAATTATGTTCTTTATTAGACAAACTCGAAGTCATTGATACCATTCTTTCTGGAGTATATATATATATATATATATAGTACTTGTTGCGGTTATAAAGGCATTTAGAAACCAGGAATAGAAATAAACATCACTTTTGAAAGTGTGAATCAAGTGCAGGCATCCATTAACATTTTGAATTGTAATATACTGGAGTTGAAATGACAGTCCAACAGCTGAGATAGAGTAGAACTTTGCCCATTTTGTTTCATTATTTCTGAACTAAGTATTGGGAGATACATTTTCAAACTAGACTATGTTATCTGGAACAATACAAGCTCATGAGTCTGATGCTTTATTTCCTAAATATGAAAGCTACCTATTGGACAGGGTTATTGATTTGCTCAAGGATGTACATGAAGGAGAGAGCTGGGTTCTGGGTGTTAATGCCTCCCAACACCTCTGATGCTCATTAATCTCAGCACCATCCTCTAAAGAATGAAAGTGTCAAAACATCTGGTTCCACAGCAGAGACTGAGAAGGACTTGAATGTAAAAGAGTATGTTTTAAAGGTCAGAGAGCAACAGTGAGGGAGAGGAAGGAGGGAGACAGGGGAAGAGGTCTTTGCCCTTGGCAGTTAGGCCTTGATTTAGACAAGACTTCCTATGTATCCCAGGATTGTATGAGTCAGCGAGGCAGAAGTATTTGGGAACAGAGGCTGATATCCACTGATGCTCAGTCTTGGGGGCACTAACTCTCCAAAATTTTCAGGCTGAACTTGTTCAAGATTGAACAGGTTTCTCTGAAGTTAGACACAGTCCCAGCGTAAAGGAGAGGTTAGGATGAGTGTAACTCACTATAAAGATGGATTAGGGTGCTGACAGAATAAACAGAGACTAGACTTGTTTGGAATTATCTAGTGCAGCTATGGCCGAGGATACAGAGACAATAACATTGAAGTGGCCAAGGGAAGCTTTGGGTCCGTCACAGCTGGATCTGGGTTTCTTGTAAGAGTGTGATTGTGCTTCTTCACCATGGTCCAACTCAGGACTTTCCATCTCTAGAAAATATTTATCTGGGTGACTTGGCTGAATTCTTTAAAATGGAAATGATCCATGTCTCCATGGTGAGGAGGGCTTCACAGCTCCAAGCCCTGAAAGTATTATATAGACACTTGTTCCTTTTCCCATCTTGCCCTGCTCTGCTTCTCCTTTACCTTGGTTCACTTTCTCTACTACCTGCCACTTACCGTGTTACAAGTATAGATCCAGATAGAGAGGGCGCCCACTAGGATTTCCAGGTTCTTGCATCCCAGAACATGGAATTGGATCAGGGGCACATGGATAATGATAAAAACGAAGACAGTTTATTAAGGGAGATCAGCATGTCTAAGACTGAAAGTGGGACAGAAGTTGGGAAAAATTAGAAACTCAATGGGTTTTGTCCTGAGAGCTATGACCCTCTGTGGGTCATGTACCTAGCACATGCTTTCTCCTGCATTTGTATGCCCTGGGCTTTTCTTGGGTGTGCTCTGTCCCTTAATGTAGCCCTGGTGGTGAGAAGTTTCCAGACTGTAACAATTGACTTCTTTCCCATGCTAATCATGGCTTTTTGCCCTACTCTCCTGCCACCCCTCCACCCTCCCTGCTCCAGCTTCAACTTTGCTGTCACCTCTCTTTTGGCCTCCTCATTGTTATCTCTCAGTAGATTTCCCAAGTGCTACTCATACTTGTCAGTGGTAATTCTAGTGTTTTGAAACTTTGAACTAAAGAGCAAGTATTTGTGGTCCCTCCTGCTGGTGTTGGCACACACTATAAATTTAAAGATACATTTTTTATTTATTCTTTGAGATGTCCTACATGTATACAATGTTTTTTGATCATATCCATCTCCCATTCTCCTTCTCTAACTTCTTTCATAGATTTGTTGTGGCACTGAAAATGAATCTAATTACTCTTTATGGAGCTTTGTTTAAAAATAAGGGATGCTAAAGGATCAGAGGTTCAATGTCCAATAATTGTGGTGCTCTTCTTGGAAAGAACTTTGGAGATAATACAGGCTGTCCCACTTTAACCATGGAGTGAAGCAGTCCCATGGAGAGAGGTGATGTGACCTGCCCTGTCCCACAGTGAGTGGTGGTGAGCCGTGATCGACACACCCAGGGAAGTTTTCCTATGCATCACCCCTCCAGCCTATGGCAAATCATTAATTTGGGTAATTGCTTGGAAACTGTAAATTTCTGATAGTTTGACAGCAATCTCTTTATTTTATGAAGCTCCCACAATGGGAGTAATGATAGAAAGCCTTCACAGCTAACAGATAAGATCAGATGAAACTCCTTAAATGATTCAAGGGAAAAGGAGCAGCTTTTCTGTTGTCTCTTCTTCCCCCATTGGTACTGTCTAATCATTTAGCCTTTTCAGTATCTTCTATGGATTACCAATCAGTCTAAATCTATAGATAATTTGCTATATAGAGAAAAACAGCGTAAAATCAGTCAAAATTTTATCTTTCTAAAACTTCCATTTTAGTTCTGTTCCTGGGGACTTTTCTGCGTATCTGAAATTACAACAACCTTAAAATATAGGCAAACCTAAAAACTCATTAGGTTTATGTTAGAGTCTTTTTTTGTTTCTGCAGTAACTATTGACATGTCAACTTTGAAGTCCATCCTGGGTAGATTAGCTGCTTTTCAGAATTGAGTAGTATTCCCTCAAAGTTCCTGTCTAATTGGAACCTGTGGATATTGCTTTATGTGGAAACCAGGTTTTATAGGTGTAATTGAGTATAGATGAGGTCTTACTGGTCTTGTTTTCAACCTAAATACGGTATGACCAATGTTCTTATAAGAATGGAATGTACCACAGCCACAGGGGAGCAGAGGAAAAGAAATGAGCAGTGCACCTATCAGTGGAGGAATGCCATGGAATACTGGCAATTACCAGAAGGGCTAAGAAACAGACAAAGATCCTCCTCTGGGTCCTTCAAACAGAGCATCTTCTGTCCAATACCTTGATATTGTACTTATAGCCTTCAGAACTGTGAGAGTGATTTTTTTTTAAAGTCTACATTTTCTTTCTTTCTTTTTACTTTTTTTTTAAAATTTCAATGGTACGAGCATATTGCCTGCAAGTATGTGAGTGTACCTGTGTCGTGCAATGCCGCAGAGGTCAGAAGAGGGCTTCAGAGTCCCCTGGAACTGGAGTTAAGGACGATTCGTAGCCGCCATGTGGGTGCCGGGAATCGAACCTGGGTTCTCTGTCAGAGCAGTCAGTGCTCTTAACTGCTGAGCCATCTCTCCAGCCCCATGAGAGTGATTTTTGTTATTCATAATGATGTTGTTTTAAGAAAGAGTTTTATTATGGAGTTTAGTATCACCCAGGCTGATACTGAAATTCATGATCCTCCAGACTCAGTCTTCCAAGTACTGAGAATACTAGCACACACCACCACACCTCTTTAGATATGTAGTGTTTAACACCAAATTTGGGGTACTGTGCTATGTCAGTCCTAGGAAAAGAATAGAGATGCTAAAATAGTGTGAAAAACAATTTTTAGTATGATTTACGTATGATTTACAGTATCCATGCCCATCATGGGAAGCTGTGTATGCCAGCCACTTAAGTGTAGTTTCTTCAGTGCTTAGTACATGCTCAGCAATATGTTCTAATGGATTTAGTGATATGTTTAGACTTAGTGAACACTTAAAAGATAGAACTTTAGTTGTATGTGGATTTACAGGTGGTTTGGAGTGATGGCACTACAAAACTGAAAGCATATTTAACAGGCAGTATGGTGCTGTTTCAAAGTGTAGTGATGATTCTAAAGACGACTCCCTCATAGGCTTCAAAGGAAAGCGTCCTAGGAAATGAGCTAGAGTTTGATCTGAACTTTAGGACGGGACCTCTGAAGGAACACAGGAGAATGTTTTCTGGATAGAGGACAGGCAGGAACAAAAGCACAAAGAGGGAAGGAAATGTGTAGGCACAGGAAGCCGATCTAATTGGAGTCCAGTTTAGACAGAAGTAGAGGTGAGTTCTTATGGAAGAAAAAAAGTGAGAGAGCCCAGACTCGGTGATACCCCAGGGAATATCTTATAAATAATGGTTTTGGAATACAGTTTTACGGAAGCATGCAGCTGGAGTGCGGAGGTGGCAGGAATCCCTCTGGGAGGGAAAGAGCCGCTCTTGACTGTGCCAGTGCCCCGGTGTGCGACCTTGGGCAGGGCGTGCTTCCTTTGCAGCACTGCACTCTATCAGAGGGTATAAACTGATTACTTAGGGCTGACTCCACATTATTTAATCAAATTAAATTTTGTATTAATTAGAAGATTTTGAAAATTAAGAGTTCAAAAAAAAATCCCTCTCATGCAAAATAGAAAGATGAGAAATGTCAGGTGGATTTCTTTTCTTTTCTTGCCATGGAAACAGCAGCTGCTGTAGCTAATTCCATGTAGGTGGTTGTGTGCTGTCCTGGTTGCCATATCTCACTCAGCTGTCTCAGCACCCATGGTCCCTGTGCAGGCCCTGTAGTCACTGAGATCAGCAACTCCAGCACCCAGCCTGCTGCTACTGCCTCCAGAGTCAGCAGTTATTGTCAGAAGTGTGATGAAGATAACGTCATCTTACAAATTTTTATCCATTCCAATGAAAGTAAAATATTTTACTTTTAAAGCTGATTTTTACTAGAGTTGCAAGTTTGCCTGTACTTTAAAATTGTAGTGTTTATCTGTACATGCTTGTGTATACCAGAGAGAGAGAGAGAGAGAGAGAGAGAGAGAGAGAGAGAGAAACTGAATCTTGCTAAAGTTATTGAGATTTCACTGGGAAAGATATTTCTTATGTAGATCATTCTTAGTTATAAGACCAATTTATAATTTTCTTTGCATCACTGTTCTCTCTATCCTTAAAAAAGCCAGTTTGGGGTTTGAAATTTTTACTTTAAAAGAGATGAAAATATGTAAATACTAGTTTTCATGTCACTGTAATTTTTTCAGGTATTATTTCTGGTGCATGAAGTCATGTGTTTATGTTCAAGCGTTGCTAAGGATCAGGTGTGCCAATATGCTTCCTTCTGGCGCTCTTGTTTTCTTTGTTGCCTGGGGTGGTGTGTGTTCATACAGTCTGTGTCTATTCCGAAACGAAAACCTCAGTGTAAAGTCAGTGTTACATAGGGATAGTACTGGAGCTTGATGATAGAAACATTCTTGAGATACAACTCCAGCAGTGCAGTGCTTTCTATGAAAATTACACAACTAAACCTCATTCAAGAACAAGAACAGAGTATTATTTGAACATAACAGAGAAATGTTACGGATCAACTTTGTGATGCTTTGGGGCAAGAAACTAATATTATGCTTCATATCTCTATGTGTAAAAAAGTGTTAAGGGACAGGACTCAGCTGTAAGAGCACTTGAAATTTGGAGACTAGAGAGATGGCTCAGGAATTAAGAGTACTTGCTGATCTTCCAAAGGATCTGAGTCCTATTCCCAGCACCTAGGCCATGCAGCTCACACTGCCTGTAACTCTAGAGGATAAAATGACCTTTTCTAGACTCTGTGAGCACATGTGTACACGGATGTATATACACTTATGCACAGACATAAATAAATAATAAAATAAACAGTATTTTAAAAAAGACATGCTAAAATTTTTACAAATAAGTTTAATTAAGCTTAATTAATACAGATCTGTATTTAAAGATGCTTTTGCACCTGTAACGTTTCTCTGTTGACTATGAGTAGTAACTCAGCATCAGAAACTATGTATCTTTGTATAGGTTGTATAATTCCTTTCATCTGATTTAGAAATTAATCCCATATGAAGACTTAATTACAACTAAAAAGTAAAAATTTATTCTACAATATCCTTGGTGGTCAATTTGACCACATAGTATATAACAAACATTCTATAAATGTTTACATGATTGGGTTTAGTAATTCCCTTTCAGGATAAATTTTATATGTGCTATGAAAAATATGTAAAGATATACATCCAGCATAATTAAGAATAATAAAAAGAGTAAGCATTAAAAATTTTAAAAACATTTACATGTTTATTAGGAAATAGGTAATAAATGATTATGTATTTACAAATACTTTGTGGCATTAAAACACGTTTACATAGAAGATTTAAGGACACAGCTTTAATTTTAAGAGGAAAAAGTTAGTATGTAATATCCTAAATTTGTTTTGTATATTTCTCAACGTTTCGTTTTCCTCCCTCCTTCCTTCCCTCCCTGTTTCTCCTTCCTCTTCCCCCAACTCCATTCCTTCCTCACTCACTTATCCCTGAGGTTGGTTTTATGGTTCATTTTTTTTCAGTACCTTTTAGTTTTTAAACATCATTGGAATAAAATGTTTCTACCAGGAAGGAAGGGTCATATATTTTTCCAATATATATTCTCTTTGTAATAAAGAATAAAGAATAATAATGTATGCTATTTCTACTTCCATATTCAATAAGTACATATATGTTATATCTACAGTTTGGTGAATTTTCTTTCATGTGTATGTGAGAAAGTGCTGGTCCATTGGATCAACGCATGTTTGGACACTGTTCAACAGTGTCCCAGAATTTATGTTCCTACCAGGAATATTTCTGAGTGTAATTGTTGCAGTGCTACTTGGCAATATGGCTAGTGAAATTTTAATCATTTTTTAGTTTGTTAGAAATCTCAGTGTAGTGCTGATCTTCCTGGTTAACTAATGATTTTGAACACACTTTCATCTCTTTCTTGGATACTTGGATATCTTCTTTTGTGAAGTGATTTTCACATATCTCATTCAGTTTTTTCAAAACTATTTTTTTCCTGATTTTGTAGGATTTTTTGCATGAACCCTCTGTTGGACAGATAGATTTTAGTGTCTCCCTGTCTATTTAGTTTTTATAGTCTCTTGAAGGAAGCTTTGATTATCAAATGATCTTTAATTATAATCACTTTAAAAAAGATTACCTTTAATTTTTATAATTACTCATTCTTTTGGTGTGTGTTCTGTTTAATAAATATTTTCCAGCCCCAGGACATTATTTCCTTTATTTATTTTTGGAATTCTTTTGTAAACTATTTACATTTAGGTAGGTGATCTATTAGATCAAGTCAGAGATTAAAATCCTTTTTGCTTTGTTTTATCAAGATATATTTTAACTGATTCTAAACTATAATATTCTCTCACTACATTGAAATGGCATAATTGTCATAAATCAGTTATATATATACATATAGAAATATATCTACATGTACTTGTGTATACTTTGAAAAAAGAGTACAGAGTTTATACACATAGCTTGAACTTAGGATACTAGCTCAAATAATATTAAAGCATAATGCCTATAATTTTGAGTTCTTCTCACTAATGCTAGGAAATTGTTATGAAATTGAAACAGATAATCCAATACTGTTTCTTTATTATAGTTTGTAATTATAAGAAAGACAAATCAATTTTCTGTCTGCTTGGGCTCTCTGATATCAGATTGTTCTGATTATAAAACAAAGACTTTTTGCCTTCTCCCTAGATGCCAACAAAACAAGTCTCATCATAATCTGGATTTGGGAAATGATGTCATAGATACCACTTAATATTCTGGCTTCTCTTTATATCATTTTTCTTTGGTAGACTATGGTAAAATTGCAGTGAATCAGATGATGTAAAAGACCTTAAATATATTGTCAAAGTGTTTCAAATTTTTAAATTTTAAGACATTATTCCAGATGTAAAATGGGTTACCTGAATTTTTCTATGGATATGTAAACAAACATTTATTTATCCCATATAAAGCACTGATGACAGACCAAAGAAATGGTTTTACCCAAGTTTAGCTTAGTGAACCAGCAAGTTCATTGGGTTTACTTACAGGAATATGATGAATAAGAGGTTACTTACAGGAACATGGGCAACTGAAAGGCAGTGGTATCACCAAAAAGCCTACCAAAGCTTGGCAGACAAACCATGAAAGCTGCATCTCTGGGGCTTTCTGCACAACTTGGAGGCCACTCATCAGGCCAGAAAGTCTCTCTCCAGCAGTTGCTTACTGCTTTTATAATGTTGTAACTTCTGAGCCTTGTAAACTTTATGAGATCCCTGAGCCTTGTAAGTTGAATTTGCTTTTTGAGTCTTATGAGCCTCTTGACTCTCTTCAAGAAGGAACATTTCAATTTGGAGGAATTAGCTTCACAGTACAATTAAGACATTTATCATTCACCTTTCAGCTTTGTAGTCTAACAGATTTCAAAAATAGTTCTAGAAGTTTGCTTTGTGTATATGATTGACAAGACATACTTTGAAGGCTACTGTGGATATCTTCATATGTGAGAACTAGTTATGTACAATGAAGAGTTGAATATGACCTATACAGTCCAAGAGGGAATAAGTGTTAGCACTTGAATAGAATGAGTGATATTGCCTATCTTAGTATAAAGAACAGTGTTTAAAGCCCCTAGTTCTATCTAAGAAGAGAATCAATTATTTCTTGGATGCTCTCACTAGATGTGTTTAAATGGAATAGCCAGTGTCCCATAAAATGAAAAAGGACACCTTTGGATTGAGCAATGGTCTCAAACTTTTCCTCTAATCCAAAGAGACCTTGTACATTTCTCAGTACAGATTTGCAATACAGTACTGATACATGATTTCACTAATTTTGTGCTTTGAATATTAGATGCTGTGGTCAGATGTTATAAGCATGTGAATAATATATTGTTTGTGTGCCAGCTACATTTAAAGAGATACTTCCCTTGTCTTGGCTGGTTTATATTTTGATTCTTCTGGAACACAGTGAAATAGAGTTTGTTGAAGAATAAACCATAGGGTCTGACGAAGGCCATTCCATTCAGCTTCTCTGAAGTACAGTCATCCTAATACTCAGTATCTTCATTGTTTCTGGACTTTGCTTGACAGTGTGATTCTTTTAAAAATATTTTACTTATTATTTTTATTTTTATTTTTTTATTTTTTTGGTCTTTTTTTGAGACAGGGTCTCCTTGTAGCACCAGCTGTCCTGGAACTCACTGTGTGGACCAGGGTGGCCTTGAACTCACAGAGATCCACCTTCCTCTGCCTCCCAAGTGCTGGGATTAAAAGCGTATGCCACCACGCCCAGCCATTATGTGTACTAGTGTATTGCCTGTATGTTGCAAGTGCACCCTTGTCATGCAATGTCCAAGGAGGTCAGAAGAAGGAGTCATTTCCCCTAGAACCGGAGTTACAGATGGTTGTTAGCCACCATGTGAGTGCTGGGAATCAAACCCAGTTCCTCTGCAAAAGCAGTCAGTGCTCTTAACCGCTGAGCCATCTCTCCAGGCCCTGCTGTTGTTTTTAAGTAACCTCACAGAAACAGTA
>NW_008354532.1:1598163-1624418 GCF_000622305.1 Nannospalax galili
TTTAGGCTACATAGACATACGTAGGTATGTATGAAGCATAAACAAATTCCATTCTGTAGAAAATTATGTATATGCAAATGTTCCATAACTCAAAAAAATCCAAAATCTAAAACACTTCGAGTCCCAAGCAATTTGGGTAAGAGATACTCAACCTCAATTTTCTTTAATCCTATGCTGTTAAGTTCGGCCTAACTGTAAAGACTTACTATGTCACTAATATTTAATTAATTTTTTTATATGTATGAGTGTTTTGCCTACATGTATGTAGGTGTATCACTTGCATACAACACACATGGAGGCTAAAAGATAGCATTGGATCCCCTGGAACTGGAGTTATAGAAGGTTGTGATCAACCATGTGGGAGGTGGGAACCAAGCCCAGGTACTCTGCAAGAACAGTCAGTGTTCTTAACCATTAAGCCATCTTTCCAGTCCCTTCACTTTTTATTTTTTTATTTTTTTGGTCTTTTTTTGAGACAGGGTCTCCTTGTAGCACCAGCTGTCCTGGAACTCACTGTGTGGACCAGGGTGGCCTTGAACTCACAGAGATCCACCTTCCTCTGCCTCCCAAGTGCTGGGATTAAAAGCGTATGCCACCACGCCCAGCCATTATGTGTACTAGTGTATTGCCTGTATGTTGCAAGTGCACCCTTGTCATGCAATGTCCAAGGAGGTCAGAAGAAGGAGTCATTTCCCCTAGAACCGGAGTTACAGATGGTTGTTAGCCACCATGTGAGTGCTGGGAATCAAACCCAGTTCCTCTGCAAAAGCAGTCAGTGCTCTTAACCGCTGAGCCATCTCTTCAGTTCTGACAGTGTGATTTTTCAATAGTCCTCATGGTCCTGGATTTGGGGGATAGTGTGGCTGTCTTTATTGGGAGGCATGTAACAGAGGGCTTGCCTTTGATACAGTCAGAATTTATAAACAGAACTATCCAACCCATGTAAGAATTTGTCTCATCATTTCTTCACTCTGCTTGGGGTAGAAACTAGGAATATGAACATAACAGTTTATTTACGCAAAGGAAGATGATATAGAAGTTGATATCATTTGCTAAAAAATATAATTATGGTCTTTATCAGGCTTTTTTTTTTTGCTTACCACAAGATTGAAAAAAAAAGTTATTCTTAATGCCACTTTTTGGGACAGAGGTATACAAACTCCAAGTAGAAATGTTCTGAAGGATCTCATACTATAAGATTGATATTATTTTAAAAACGTATTAAGTCATGGTAGACAAACTAAGAATCATAGAAAAGGTAAAGTTTTGTCTTGGATTATTTATAATATTAATGACTAATGAGAGCAGAGAATTTTTGATTTATAACTTTCTCCTTAATATTTTATAACTTAAGATTTTTTAATAATGCTGAGCCATTTTGTGATACTAAGACATTTATATTATTCAAGCAATATAAATAATGTTAGCATTGTAGAGCTCTTTGTTTCTGAGAACAAATAACACCATCCTTCTTGACTCTGTGTATATGTTTGTGTGTGTGGCGGGGGCTTGACATAAAGGAGTAAACATATTATGCTTGGAATTTGGCCATGTTGTATGTCTCGATCTGCCTCTGACTTTGGGGTCTCAAAGGAAACACCACAGCTCATCTTAAAGAAGGTTCTAACCCACACAGGAGGAGATGTGGAATAAATAATTGAGGCTGCTTTCATGAAAAGCACTACACAGCAGGAAAAGAATAATCTTTCTTGAGAAGAAAATCCTCTAAATCACACAGTAAGAAACTAGGGGAAAAAATTACAATGGAGGGTAAGCCATCATGAACAGTACCTTGAGGAAGTGAGCTGTGCTTTAAAAAGCAAGACTCAGGCTTAGGGAGGTGAAAATATTTCAGTGGATCTATAGGCTGCCAGCAATTTAGAATCATTTTCCCCTCTGACTATGTTCAAGCTTGATTCTTTTTTCATTTTAATTAAGAGTATGGAGTTGATTTTCAATATCATATGATGTTATAAGATAAATACCAAGAGTGAAATAAAGGCTAACCGCTAATGCTAACCAAGGAATATTCTTGCATGTAACTTTAAATTAAAAATGAATTCTTACCATTTTAAGGGAGGATTGCAAGATATACATGCTTTTTCAATTTTAAGAAATGAATTTTAGAATCTTAGGTTATAGTTTTTGATGATGATTGATGATGATGATGGTAATGATGATGATGATGACACACTTAAATAACACGTGACTATGTGCCAGGCCACATTCTGTATGTCACCTCATTAATCACAGAGTCGAGTGTTTTTAGTATTATCAAATCAAACTCACCAAGCACAACTATAAGAAGAGACAGATTTAACACATTCTTCAACTAATGCAGAAGTAGTAGATTTTCATTCTTCAGTGTTATGTGTACTTTCCAATACAGATAGCTCTGCCAGTCTCCTTCCTCCATCTGCAACAGAGGCATTATCCCCTTGTCTGTTCTAAACTAAGCTAAAAGCATAAGTAGCATGAGTAAGTAGCTTGTGGGTCTTATTCTTGGAGAGATGCACCTAAATAGACTATTTATAATCTAACTAAATCATGTCGTGAGACACATCCTCTCTTGCGAAGAGGGTGGAGGGATGGCCTACAGGAACTCATTTAAAAATAGAGGCATGAAGGTATTATGTCACCATGCTCTCTTACAGCATATTCCATTTCTCTTTTGTTCCTGTAATCTTGAAGTTGAGACAGCAGTTCAGCAAAAGAAGGCAGCAGTTTATGTGGAAAACTTCTCACTTAAAAATTTAGGCAGAAGTATAAAATGATGTCAGGTGTTTTATCTTTTGGGAAAATGCGATAATAAAATCAAGCTATTTCTTCACGTACATAATTGTTATCTCTCCCCCCCACCCACACTGGAGGTGTAAAGTCTTAAGGAGATATTTCAAGATCATAAAGATGATGTCTCATAAAGATGAGCCTCCAGCCCTACTCTCTATTTTCAAATGGATAATGTACCTAGAATCTGAAATTTACCATGTCTGACAACCACTGTCTTTCTGCCAAATCAATTATTTTCTTCTTATTAATATTAATGATATCATCATTTCCCTAATGGACTAGTGTCAGAACCTGAGTCATCCTCTTTGACATCTTTCTCAATTGTTCTATTCACCTGCTGGTATATTGTGCAATTTCTGCCCGAGATATGCTTCGTATTGCACAGCTGAAGCTCAGGTCAGGACTCGCCCTGTGCTTCCTGCCGTGACTGTAATAAGGGCCGTGTACTAGGTCCTCTTCGTCGCCTCTCTAAATGTAGACTGTAGACAACTAATGATGCTTTCTTGCCTCAGAATTAATGCCATACTACTCAGATTGGACTTTCAACACAAGGTGCCACCACTGTTACTGTATGCAAATAAACCCATATCCCAACCCAACTAGATCCTTCCAAGTTCCCCGAATGTGTATCACATGCTCTGCTTTTCTATCTTTACAGTCTTTTCAAACCATTTAATGTTGGGATAACCTTGGTTCCTATCTCTCCTTTTGGAACCCCTTTGCTATGTATGTTAGTCTGTCACCAGCAGCCAGTACCTTCTCTCTATGAAGTTGCATAGTCCTTTTCAACTTCCTTTACAGTTCTTTGTGTTATAATCAATGTAACATTTGATAACACTCATTCAATTCCCTGTCTCTTATACTCTTATACACATTTCAAATTCCTTTTACAAAGTGTAGGGCTGGGGAATGGGGTTGAACTTTTATCACCCCCAGTTCCTCTCAGGTAATATATAAGAAAGACGCTACCATGGATCTGATGAGGAAATTAGAATCGAATCTCAAACTGTGCAATATGAATCCGTGAGCTCCCTACCTCTCGAAGCAAACTATGCAAAGACTTAGTGATTTTATAATTAGTGCAGGTAGAAAGTCCTCAGAAAATTTCTTTTTCTTTTTTATGTATATTTTTATTGAATTTTTTTCGATTTTACATAATACATCTTAATTATATTTAGACCCCCTCCGTGAATAGTTTCTTGACTAAGGGTGGGGCCTCCTGCCCATTTCCCCAGTTCTATG
This sequence comes from Nannospalax galili, assembly GCF_000622305.1. Lineage (NCBI taxonomy): Eukaryota > Metazoa > Chordata > Mammalia > Rodentia > Spalacidae > Nannospalax > Nannospalax galili. The sequence continues at coordinate 1,602,196 of NW_008354532.1, forward strand.
CTTGGTTTTATCTGATTGAGTCTGCATGGGTTTTGTGCATGCTGTGACCATTGCTGTAAGTTCATATGAGCCAGTTCCCAGGAGCCTGGAAGACTCCATTTCCTTTTGCTCATGCACCACCCAATCCAATGTGTTAAATTGCACCTTTCTAAGTAACCCAAGATTTGATTTCTGATCTTTTCCTCTTTAGTACATTCATTATAGTTTGGTTTCTCTTTGTCCCTTCTTGTGATATCTGGTTTATCACTTGAACAATGGCACAGACTTGGAAGGTCAGCAGAGCCATACTTGAATTATAGATTCAAACTTACCTCACCTATCCCTGTAAAGCCTGTATGTAAGTGTGGCACGCATAGAATAATCCTTATGCAATCTGATCATTTAGGGCCATTGTGGCAAGATAACCATTCAGTGGTTAAAGGATATCAGAAAACATTAGCATTTGACTGTTTTTCAGCTGCTAAAATGTTTCTAAGAGTGAACAGCAAATACTTGCCACAGTTTTTCTTTGATTCTCCCCTCTAAGAACTTTTAAAATTTTGAAACATTAAAAAAGAAGATTCTAATTGATCATAGTCCCTATTTTGTTTTTATGTTGATTTTGTTCACACTATTTCATAGTTTTAAAGCTCTAGCTATTTGTGGCTAGATTAGAAAGCTGACTTGAGTGAACTTCAATGTAGTTGTCACAGCGTGTGGTTTGGGACCACTGTAAGTCTCTGGGAGCCTTGCAAAAAATCTACAGGGTCCAAAACATTTTTGTAATAATTCACAGATTCGATTTGCCTTTTAAATATCCATTCTTTCAAGAATGTGCAATTAAGCTTTCTAGAGATATGATATAAAACATCGCAGAGGATTGAACGCAAAAGCAAACATGAAGTTCTACTGTTTTCTACCAAGCTAGATGTGAAATAGGTTTATAAACGTAAAACAATGCTACAATTTTCACCAATTTTTGAAAATACGGTTTTCAGGGCTGGGAATGTGGCTCAGGAGTAGAGTTCTTGCCTGACATTCATGAAACTCTGGGTTCAATCCCCAACACTGAAAAAACAAAACAAAACTCTTTAAAGTGAAAAAAAAGCTTTATTTAAAAAATACATTAGTTTTCTTAACATTTTATGTATTTATTATGGTTGTTTGAACTAAGAAATATTTTAAAATTCTTAGTTCATTTTCAGATGTCATAAATTTGATGGACACAATAGTCATACACAGATGCTCTTTGTGGCCCTAAATTAAACTTTAAGTATTAACTAACATATTATCTGTTTCTTATATGTGACAATTACACTATTTTACATTGCAATAATGTTAGGCATGGTGATTGGTTCCATTTTCCTGATGTTTAAAATGTCATGCATTCTAGAATAACCTCCTGCTTATTTGAAGTAATTATTTTGATTTAATTTACTTATTTATTTTTAATTTAAAAATTTAATTGAATTTTTGTGTATTTCATACAAAACATCTCAATCAATATTAATCATCTTTATAGCCCCATCCCCACGGGCACCCTCCCATAGCCCCCTCAACTGGAATTCATACATTCTGTTATTTGTGTTAAGGCCTATCATGTCAATTTACTGTCCCCAGACATTCCTTAGTGCAAGTTCATCTACTGAGGTCTAGTCAGCCTATCTAGAGTCCCTCACTTTAGAAAGATCAGCTCTTCCTCACCTAGCAGTAATCAGTTGCCAATATTTCTTCAGCTAAGATTGGGATCTGATGTCCATTTCTCCAGTTCTATGCTGGGTTTTTGTCTGCTTGAATTTGCATGGGACTTGTGTATGACACCAAGGTCACTCATATGACCCTGCTCATGTGAATCTACAGATGACACCATCGCTGTAGATTCACACGAGCAGGGTCCCAGGAGCTTGTAGGACTGTATTCCCATAAAGTTGTGCACCTCCTCCCCGGCTCTTACAATCTTTCTGCCCACTCTTCCACAATGGTCCCTGAGCCCTGGGTGAGTGAAATTTAATACAGGAGTACTGTCCAAGGATCATTATTCTGAAGATTCTTAATCTCTATGCTTTGGCCATTTGTGACCTTTTGTGTTCCTGGCCCTCTGTTGCATGAGGGAACTTCATTAATGAGAACTGAGATATTCTTAAGTGTCCTCTTTAATCCCTTGTTCTATGTTCTTTGGGCTTCAGGTATAGAGGTTGCATTGTAGATGTGTCACTTAGGCTTGGGCAATTCACAGTCTCTGTGTGTGACCAGTTGTGGAACTCTGTAATAGTCTCCATCTGGGCAAAAGAAACTTCTTTGGTGAGTGGTGACTGGGTATTTGTCTATAAACATAAGGATACATATTTTGCACTTAGTAAGAAATTACATTTGTCTAGGGATGTGACAGTCTTAGGGTTTTCTCTAAGATCTATGACATCTCCAGCCATATGTATAAAGTAATTGTTTTGATTTTATTTTTATTAAAATGGAAATAAATACTAAGGTGAAATATCTATTCTGCTTTGCCATTGTATTTCAGAATTATTTTTTCTTTGATTTTTTAAAAAAATCATTTGAATTCCAGTATATGACTGTTGTTTAGTTACTGAAAACAATCTCAGTACAGTATCCTGACATAATGGAAACAGACTTTCTCAGGAGACTAATTTTAGAGCTATCCAGTAATAATTGCTCAAATTTCCCAGAGTCTACATGTTTTTCCTAGGTTAGCATTTATGGATAAAAATCTTTTTTAGGCAGGAAACAAAGAAGAATATAGGAGAAATCATATCTATTAAATATACCACTTTATTACAAATACACATCATGAGGGATTAAATTTTATAAAAGATGTTTTTAGAAGCTCAGTAAAGTACATATTAATGTTATGTACATATTACTATGTTCAATAAAATAAAAACACAAAGTACCAAATTTCTATTTAGAGGATTCTATGCCTAAATTATATGAAGTATTTAAAATATGTATATCAATTATGTTTAATGAGAAAAGTGTTTGAGCTGCACTAGAAAAAAGTATAGCAACACACAAATGTTTGACGTCATAACCTGGAGAGCTAGAGGAGAATCAAGGTCTATGATTAAGCAAGGTACTTATATAAAATAAATTTTTGAATTGGAGTGGTGGTGCATACCTTTAACCCCAGTTCTCAAGATGCGGAGGCAGGCAGATCTCTGTGAGATGGAGGCCAGCTTGGTCTATATAGTGAGTTCAAGGCCATCTGGGGCTACAGGGAGACACTGTCTTCAAACAATACATTTTTGAAGCTTAGAAATACAACAAGAAGAAATTAAATATTGTATGAAAATACTCCAAATAATTGGTAAATATGAAAAGTGAGGATTTGAATAAAATAAGCCTTGAGGGAGGCATATATAAAGTATATTCTTGTTATTTTAACTGACACATACTCATTTTACATAAGGTGCTATACAGTCATTGGTATGTGTCTACAGTGTGTATAATTATACCAGGAAGTTAGCCTTTGCAGCTCTTTAAACACTTACCATTTGTTTGTATGGGAACACTGAACTCTATTTTAGTTTTTGATAAAATAATGAATCATTTTAAAGTATGTCCACCTCACTATGCTGTAGAACACAGCTTCTTAAACTGTGGGTCATATCCCTATATGTGTGTGTTGGGGGTCATATAAACTGAATGTGAGAGTCATAAAAATACTGCAGTAGTAAAAGGTTTCTGTACATGCAAAGAACCCAAATTAATTTACAATCAAATGCTGAATGTGAGTCGTATTGGGCAGTACTCAGCATGTTGTGTCATGTCACCACTGCAGCCTTGGTTATTATGAACACACTCAAGTCCTTTGCTTACTGTCACACACCATGCAGTGCCAGTTAATGATCCTTAGCTCACATTTGAAACTATTACATGTTGTGCATGTCAGTGTTTTTGCTGTCCATCCAAAGGTTTCTGCTTCTACAGAAATGTAATGGTTTAGTTATGGAAAACAAAGACTAAATATTTTACTGATTCCTCAGCACTTAAGGTTCAAATGAGTATATCTTTGGATTGTACTGTGCTAGAATATTTGACTTAAAAATTATGTTTGACACTCCCCAAGGAGTCAGTGGGGGAGTCAGTTACCCTCCCCCACCCAATCAGTCAACCTTAGCTGCATGTGGGGGAGGGGCTATGGATATATAAGCTGAGAACGCCATGAGGCACCACTCTTGCCATTTTGTGCAGCTGTTGGGAAGTCACAGGATCTATATTTGAGTATGGACTTTCCAGTGCAGCCATAAATGAGGAGGGGCACCCACTCTTCTGTAAATAAATCCCCATCCTATGCTCTGTTATCAAGCCTAATAAACTCATTAGGATTTTCCAAAAAAATGGAAGCTTTCATTATCCACCAAAGTTGATCCCATGTTGGCAAATCTTTTGGTCTTTGATTTCTTATTCCTATTCCCCCTCCTTAAATTTCATTGTGTATATATTTTTGTGTAACCTGCTTCAAGTTAGTTCTGGAAAAATGTGTTAAAATTGCCTCTCTTTTGAATAATAAAAAATAAATGTAAGTGGTAAAAAATGTGTTTGAATTGCTGACTTAAACTTTATAAAAATCCATCAAATGAGGGGAAATGACTCATTTGGTCAAGCACATACTTCACAAGTGTGAGGACCTGAGTTTGATCTCTGGGACCTATGTGAAAACGTGAATGCAGTGGCACATGCTTGTAACCCAGTGAACTGTGTCAGAAAAGTGGTTCCTGAGAAGCTTACTGACCAGCTGACCTAACTTGTTTGGAAAAGTTCCAGGTCAATGGGAGACCCTTTATTAAACAAGGGGTGGATAGCACGTGAGGAATGACATCTGGCTTTGTCCTCTGGCCTCCACATGCACATGAACATGGGTGCATCCTTACACACTGCTATGTATATACAGACACCAAAAAAAAAAATCATAAAAATCACCATGAATTTTGGCTTGGGATTAGAACAGGATTCTTACAGATTCTGAAATGATACTTAAAACATTTCTGCTATTTTGTATTCTGTGTTAATGTAATGTGGCATTCTCAACATAGGTGATTTTAAAACTAAAATACAGATTAACTAAATAATGTTAAAGATGCCCTATGCCTTGCAGTATCAAATATCCAGGCAAGACTTTATTCTTTATGTGAAAATAGACAAGCATATCCATCTCATTAGTATCAAATTTGCTTTTGTCTTCACTAAATACTAAAATTATATGTATACCAAGCGACTATTTTAGAATAAATTTATTTATGATTTATCATTATAATGTTTGATTTGTACATCTAGTTCATATACCCATATGTTGATGTCATGTAAAAATTCCCCTGGAGCATCAGGATGATGAGTGGAAAAGTTTAAGAAGTCCTGCTGTAGGAGAGCAGAATTGCCTATGATCTGACTGTATTTTGGAATCAGCTGTTCAGCCTCTCTTTTCCTAACCTCTAGAGACCACTATTTTACTCTCTTATTCTGACATCAACTTTTTTAGTTTCCAAAATGGAAGCATATTTTAGCTCAACAAGGTTTCAGATTTTTTTCAATGTCTTCCTGTTATCTGTGAACAAAAATCTAACTGCCTTTGCATAGCACAAGAAATCTTTCCCACTTTGGCCACTGGCTCCCATTCCAGAATGGTCTGGACTGACCTGTCTGTTCACTGTCTCAATTTAGGCCTATCCAAGTTCTTTTCTGTTTTCTTTGCTCTTTCTGTATATCCCCACAGCGTGGAGTGACTCTTTTCTTCGCTCTGCCAGGAAAATTTGTTCAAACTTGAAAGTGGACTAGTAGAGATTGTTGACTCTAGTGGATACAGAGGTTTCTGTTGACTGGACCATTTTATAATTTTGTCTTTGTAGATAAGTTGTTGGAAACTGATGGTAATGCATATAGTTTTTGTTCATAGTGATGCTAATGATGTGAGCATTTGAATCTGTGTAAGTCAAATAAAACATTTGACAAATGTTCATTCTATACGTGAATAAGGGTAGTAGGTTTAATTTTTTGAAAATAGTATTGTCACACCTGCCTTTCTGAACTTCCAAATATAAATCTTCTTAAGACAACTCCTTAAAATATAGTGACAATACCACCTTCCTAGTGTGATATTCTCTATTTCCCTGGGCAAAAATTAGCTTTTATTTTATGATGTTCTCACTGCACTTTTAATCTACTTTTTCCAGGGCATTTATCCCATTATTGTACACCTATTTTTCCTTTAGAATAAGAGAAAACATGTTTTGCTTACCTTTGCCTCTCCTTCCCCAAGCATATAGCACATGGATACAGACATTTGCATTGTCAAATATTTTTTTGGTAAATGCAGTTAGAAGGCACAGAGGAGTGAGAACAACGTGTTTTAGTGACTGTTTGGTTAGGGGAGAATGGGCTGGCCAGAACAAAACCCAAAATTTTTCACTTGCTGATTCTATCGAAGACAATAATTTGGCATGAGATTGAAAGGTGGAAGAAGTTTAAAGGACGTAGAAGATGCAGATTAAGTGAGCTGAGCCCAAGAGGCTTGTACTCTGGTGTTCTTCAGAATAGCCAGAGCCAAGACATTGTTCCTCTGCCATATGTTGTACATTTGTGAGTTAGGGGTAATAAATATCGTAGTGATCAAGACAGAAGAATGTTCACAATTGGATGTTTGAGTCAAAAGTGTACAGGAGGCATTCTTATTTGGCTCTTTTGTCAATGAGTGGGTGTGGGAGAAAATTAGAATGAATATGACTTGAATCATGACCACACATTTGGAAGAGTCCTTCCTGTAGCGATCAGCATTGCTCCTACATCCTGACTGCCTTAATTTTTATTTTACAGATGAACTTTTAGAACTAGTTTTTGGCAACATAAACAACTATTGAAATGAGGAGATAGACTGTCCCTCCCACCAGATGTTCTGCACACAGTTGTGTGTGGATACCAGAAGATTCAGATGTATTTCCAAACGCTTGGAAGGTTTTTCTGAAGAGAGAGATTTGAAGTATTTACTGATAATTAGGCCATTGATAAATAGATTTAAAATACAACAACAAATGCTCAATTTATGTCTTGGAAGGTGAGAGAACCCAAACTATTCACTAACCCAGTTCACTGAAGTTTCCATGGCAACAGAGGCCAGTTCCTGTCAGTCCAAAGTGGTTTTGCCAGTTGACTTCAGCAGTGAACTCTGTGTGATGTTGCCAAATGTCTGGCTTCTGTGTTTCCTGTTCCAAGCAATTGTTTCTTATTCTGCATACTGATGAGCAGTCTACAGAGGCTGTGGTTCAGTGCTACTGAAACCAGAACTCAGAATCATATGTGGAAAAGTAGGGAGCTGTTTGTCTGGAGTGAATTTAAAAATACGTATAATTGGATTGTACATTCTCTAACTAGCTTTGCCAGTAATTTATTAATAAGGTTACCTTGCTATTATTAGGCAGCTGGGCTTAAATGAGAAATGGCAGCACATCTGTCATCATTGAAGCTGCTGCTTTCTGAGAAGCACGCTGCCTTTACTGGGTTAGCACCATCCTGTAAGCCCAAATGACTGTGCACATGCATGCCAGCACAAAAAGAAAATTGCAACCCAAATGCTTTTTCACTTTTGAAAAACGTTCCTATATTGATCACTCTGACATAGAGAGAAAACAGCTGCCTGAAATACCAGCTGAGAGATTTAAAATGTGAGAAAAAAAGAAAAGCTTCTGAGCACAGGAAAAAGCTAAGCGATTTTTGCTTTTTGAAAATGTAGCAAAATTGTGATTTTAAAATTCTGGCCATGTAGTCTTATCACCTCGGATTACTGAGATGTTCTTTGCTTGGGTCTCACCCCATTCTAGGACCAGACTTGTAATTATGTTTCCCTTCAGAGCTAAATTTCCTTGAGAGTAGACCCTTTTCTTGCATCCCTGACAGCCAGTACAGGGCCTGACACCCATCGAGTACTCAATAAATACTTAATGAGTTCAGTGCAACCCAGTGGAACCAGGCAAGGAGTTTCTGGTATTTAAGCCTGTCACATTTCCTGGAAGAAGACTCTAGTAGCTAAACTCCACCCTTTGTTGAGGAGACTAACAGCCCATTATCATGATGCCCACTGCTCTGTATGTGGTAAGAGCTCAGTGGCTGTTGGGCTGCTGCCCCAGGTGTGGTCCCCAGAAGATCCCACTCGGAGGTCACTCTTTTCATTTGCATGTTTTCCAGCTAGTAGACCCAATTAGTAGCTTTTGGTAGTATCTTTTGTCACTATTCATTTTTAACTTATATTATTAGTAGTAATGTGTGTGTTCAGATATGTGTACCTGTGTGCCTGTGTATGGGTACATTCACATGTAGGTGCGCACACATGCACATATGTGCATGTGGAGAACAGAGGTCCACAGTGGATGCTCTCACCTGTTTTTTTTTTTTTTTTTTTTTTTTGAGATAGCGTCTCCCACTGAAGCTGAAGCTAGCTCATTGGCTAAACTGGCTGGCCAGCTAGCCTAGAGATCCTCCTGTTTCTAAGCAAGGGGTCGACCCTTACTTAGAGCTGGGATTATAGGGGTATGCTAGCTGACTTTTTGTATGGGTGTTGGGGATCTACAGGCAGATCCCCATGCTTGCTTTGAAAGTATTTTATGTACTGAATCATCTCCTTGGCTTCCACTTATTTGTTTTTTTGAGATAGGTATAATATCCCAGGCTGGTTAAAACTTGCTATGTAGATAAGGATGACCTTAAACTGATCCTCTGGCCTCCATCTCCTGACTACTGTAATTATAGGCATGTACCACCATGCCCAGTTTATGTGGCACTGGGAATCAAACTCAGGGCTCCATGCATGCTAGGCAAGTACTCTACCAACTGAGGTGCAACCCTGGCCCCTCCACCCCTAACTTTTAGATTGGTCACCCTTGCTGCCACCTCCTCACTGTGATGTTGCCAGCAGCTGTGTTGGTGAATGTTTCCAGCGGGGTTTTGCTGTCTGTGTCAGGTTCCTGTTTGAGTTCTCAGCTGCCGCTGCCCTCCCTTCACAGGGATAGATGGCTACAGTCACTTTTGGTTGCCATGAGCGGAGGGATCAGGGTATATCTAATAAATAGTCCAGGGATGCTCCTGAGCATCTTACAATGCACACAGTAATCCCACAGAAATGACCCCCCCTTTTTTAATAGAAGTATCTAGGGCTGAATAACCTTGCTCTAGTGCTTAAAGCTCTTATGACATTGGTTCAAAACCCTTCAGAATTAGAATTACACTCTATGGACTCTTTATCTTCTTTCTTAGAATTTCCCTTTCCACTCTTACACCAGGCTTAGCGTGCTTTCTTATAATTAAAATTATCGCTTTCTCTTTTTTAGATGTCATATGCTTGGTGTGAAGACTCATACTCTGTGTGGTTGGTACTGGAACTAGTGGGCACATGGCTATTATGCTGGAAGCCCCCAAATCCACACACAGTGGAGAGGCAAATATGCAAAATGAGTTCCCAGAATAGCAATTTGTGAATATTCCATAGCTTTTAAGGAAGGCATATCTAGAAAGTTCTATAAGTATATATGGCATTGAGTGTGGAAGCTGCTCTAGAAACAATAAATATTTTACATTGTTCTAGACCTTTGCTCATTGTATAGAAATTTTATGCTGGTTATTTCTGTATCATATCAGATCCTGAAAACAAATATTGCTCAACTCTCTTACTGATACCATTCCTTGGATGGAAATTTCCTGCTCTTTGAAAACCCACAACTGATATGAGTGATTTTACAGGTACTTAAACAGAAGACCTGTACATATTTATGTGTGACGTGTAGGGTTCAAACTAAATTCTCACTTTAAGAAGTTAATTATACAATATTGCACAGTTAGGCCATTCCAAGACATTAAGAAGATAAGATTGTCACTTGCTTAATGATTTTAGTGACACTTAAAAAAGGGGGAGAAGCATTGCACCTTCAAAATTTTTTACAAATATCGACGAATTAATCTTTATAAGCTCATAAGAAATGTCTCATTTTTATTGAAAGATGTGAATACTGTTTACCATTCCAGTTTAACAGTAGTTACGAGTAGTATTTCCATTTACAGATACTATAATTAAATCCGTTTCTTGGATGCTTTCTTTGTAAATAGTGTAATGTGATAATTTCTAGTCTTTGCCTTTGGATGACTAGTCTTGATTGTTTAAGAGAAAGGATCTGTGGATAACAAATTCACAAAGCCTCTTAGTCCTTTGTGGTAGCTGTAGCAAACTATTGTAGACTGGGAAATTTGTAAATGACAGAAATTCATTTCTCACAGTTTTGAAAGCTGGGTGTCCAAGATGAAGGCACTTGGGCATGTCTGCTGGGCCAGCTTCCTCAGTGGCTGTTGTTTTGTGACATGATGGGTGGCATGGGGGCACTCTCACCAGCCACTTTTATAAGGTCACTAATCTCATTCACAAGGTCTCTGCCTTTTGACCTAATGATCTCTTTAAAGTTCTACATTCAAAACTTTCCTTGGAGGTTAGGATTTCAACATATGAAATTGGGGGGACACAATCAAACCTTAGCAAAAAGTGATGAAAAATTAAATATAAACTGACAAAATTAGGTCTGTAGCTTCTTTTTACTTTTAGTTTTTATTTAGAGTTAAGTTTGCTTTAATGAATATTTACATGCCTAAGGTTGTAAAACAAACAACTGTTATTATTACTACCTTTATTCGGAGAAATGAATTACTATTGTACCACAAACTATCTTTAACTTTAGGATCACATGAAGGTCATATCTCACATGTATTGAGTTGACATGCCCTTAAGTTTCTTTCCTTATTAACTAAAATTTAGGGAATATGTAGCATCAGATTAGTACTGGCTTTGTGGGAGTGGAGGGGAAGGAGCAGGATACTCTCTACTATTTTTATCCTACTTTTCATCCGTGCTTCCTAGTTCTCCATAGAGAACTTTTTATTATATATTTTTATTTAATTTTACTTATTTCATACACAGCATCTTAATCATCTTTGTACCCTCCTTCCCATTGGCACATTTGCATAGCTCCCCCACTGGATTTCATGCATTCTGTCATTTATGATAAGGCCTATTAAATGAATTAGTGTACCCAGACGTCTCTCAGTGCAAGTTCATCCATTGGAGTCTAGTCAGCCTATCTAGAGTCATTCCCTTAAAGAAGATCAACTCTTCCTAACCCAGTAGTAATGAGCTGTCCAATAGTTCTTCAGCTAAGATTGGGGTCTGTTGTCCATTTCCACAGTTGTATGCTGGGTTTCTGTCTGCTTGAGTTTGCATGGGTCTTGTTTATGCTGTCACCATTGCTATAAGTTCATATGGACAAGGTCCCAGGAGCCTGTAGGACTCTATTTCCATATGGTCATATGCCTCCTCCCCTGGTTCTTATAATCTTTCTATCTCTCTTTTCCCCAGTGGTCCCTGAGCCCTGGATTCATTGCCTTCTGTTGTGTGGGGGAACTTCATTGATGGGACTTGAGAGATGCATTAGTATTCTCTCTGTCTCTTGTTGCACTATGTTCTGGGAGTCTTTGGTGTGGAGGTTCCATTGTAGATGTGTCACTTAGGGTTGGGCGTTTCACAAACACTTCATCTCTGTGTGTGACCAGTTATGGAACTCTGTAATAGTCCCATCTATTGTAAAAGAAGCTTCTTTGATGAATGGTGACTGGCATACTTGACTATAAGGATCCATATTTAGCACATAGTAAGAAATTACATTTGTCTAGGGATTTGACAGCTTTGGGGTTTTCTCTAAGGTCTATGACCTCCCCAGTCATGTATATTTGGCAATGTTTAAAGTACTGCACATGAGTTCCCTCCCACTGAGTGGGCTTTAGGTTAAAATAGGTAGCTGTTGATTACCCACAAGATAAAAGTGCCACTACTGCTGCAATAAAGTTTGTTGTGGTTATTAGGCCTTAAAGCTGGGGTCAGATCATTGATTGGGAACATTGAGAGCTACAAGTGGTCCAGGTTACTATAGAATAAAACAGTGAAGGTGAAGTGATGTCTCTACTCTGGAGAGATATGAAGATGATCATGAAGGATCATCTGTGTTATCTTAGGGAACTTAGAATTAATCCAGACAAAAGACAAAGTCACAAAAATTTAGAGGGAAAGGTCAGGATAACATTTTGGTTTACATTTACCACTCTGAATACAATGTGGAGAAGGATTAGACAGAAGCAATATTAGACATAGAAAAAGATGGTTAAGATAATTTTAACATTGGAGAGTGTATAGGAGGCTATTACAGGAAATATATTCTCACCAGTAATAATTTTTATTATAAAATTATCTGTATATATAGAGATAAAACTATAAGATGATATTTATGTTTATGGTTTTCATATAACTATAAAACCAACAGTTTTATAAATTAAGTACTAACCAAATTAAAACAATAATAAGATTTAAATTAACTACACTAAATTGATAGAGTAAGTGGTATACTTGAAAAAATACATACCAGATATTAGGTTTCAGAATGAAAAGATACTTAATGTTTTTCTTTATATTTTGTTTTTCACTTGATTCTGTTAGAGCACAAATGATGCTATCACTGTAGTTTTTTATTTCTTTTTCTTTTAAAATAAATATTAATTTTAAGCGACTGATCTCTTATTTGGTAACCCCCTCTAAATGTAATAATACATCAAAACATACAATGGTAAAATATTAAAAATACTTTTAAGTTTACTAGTTATTAATAGTATTTAATAAAATACTGTTGTCTACTGCATAGTATGTTGACAAGAAAGTTGGTGCAGACAGTAAAGTTGATGGATCCATGCAAAATATTACAACAGATATATGGTGGCGACTAAGCTCAGATGCCTTTGTATGGGGCATTTCACCATGTACTATAACACAGCACGTGACCCAAGATCTCCAACATTCATTTTCGTGGCTTCTGAATGACTCTAAAACTTGGGTTTGTGCCTCAGACCTCAAGAAGTGATACCATTGCCTTTTAACTATTCATTTACATTTAACTTCCTCCTTTTTGTGATCCTACATCACAAAAATAACACATATTAAAATACTATTCCTTTTAATTACTCGAAATCTCAATTTAGCATTATAAATAACCCAAGAAAACTAAACCTATACTATAAATGTCTCTTTCACTTTGAATGCATTTTCATATAAAGAGCTTTGATTTTTATCACAGGCAAAAAGCATTTATACTTTTGATTTATTTTGTATCATAGTAGACAATCAATACAGACAGAATTATTTTCTAAAGGGTTTGTTTGACAGATATCCCCTGAGTGTTTACTGTGTGCTGAGGAAAAAGCAACAAACTCAACAAAATCCCTCTCCTCTCATGAAGCCACTGGAAAATATAAAACAGCTAGAGCTGGTGGCTCAGGCATGTAGTCTCAGCTGAGGTACGAGGAAGTTTTCTGGGAAACAAAGTTCTAGGCTAGCCTGGTAACATAGGGAAACTTTGTCTAAAAAAATAAATAGGGTGGGGGAGGGCTGAGGTTATAACTCTGTGATTTAGTATTGCCTAATATGCACAAGGCCCCAGGTTCAGTCTTCAGTATCACGAAGACAAAAACAAAACAAGTTACATCTTGTATGCTGGCAACTTCTGTGGAGAAAAATAAAGCAAAGATAGAAGTTTAGAAGCAGGAAGAATACTTCTTGTCTGTGGAAGTGTGTTCAGGCAGAGGAAACCTGCAAATCAAATGCCATGAAGGGGAGGGCGGTAGGTGACTCCCAGGAGCCTCAGGGGCCAGCGAAGTCTTTCATTCTTTTCATTTTTATTTTTGTCATTTCTGATGCTATGTTTCTCAGAATTAGATGTTCCATGTGGGTCTTTTAAAAATATCTATTTATATTCTCATTGTGTTTTATTTTCTGTGTACGTCAACCTATTTACAAAATTTATAAAATCTTTTAAGGTCCTTGGGCGCAGTGGTAGAGTGGTAGTTTGCCTAGCATGCATGGGGCCCTAGGCTCAATTCCCAGTCCCAGCCCTCCCTGCCCCCCCACAAACCAAACAAAACAAAATCTTTAAGGTCCTTGTTGGCTAATTCCATTCTTTCTGACATTCATTGGTCTCTTTTTACAGATATTTCCCCCTTCCTGCTTAAAGCCATGCCTTTTCTGCCTTGTGTACCTGGTCACTTCTCACTGGGTGCTGAGTATTTGAACAGTGGATTTTGTTGCTGCATGGAAGTGAATTCCAGGGGAATTCACCTCATAATTTGGATTGCACTGAATTTAGGTTACTTGAGTTCACTGATCAGGGTTCTTCCTAGGATGCCACCCAGGTCCCATGCAGCAGAAGAGGGGACAAGCTATTTACCACCTGCCAGGCAGGGTCTCTGCCATGCTGATGAGTGCTTAGCCATATAGCAAGCAGATTCCTTCCAGTTGCATGGATCTTCTGCAGCCCTGACTTGCTGGAACTCTGCACAGGAACTGTAGCTGTTGCAGCCTGCCTGAGCTCCCATAGCACCTCCAGGAGACCATGTGACCCCTGGGATTCCTGAGATTTCTCCTCCCTAAACCTTAGGTTTGTCTGGCTTAGGGTATAGTTTGGAGACAGTATAAGCAGCATGTCATTTGTTTTCATTCTTCTAAGGACCACAGCCATGCTGTGGTTGTTGACCAAGCACATTTTCTTCCTCCTTCTCTCCCTTCCTTTCTTTCCTCCCTCTTTCCCACAAAGGGCAATTCTCCCAGATGTTAACTCCCAATAGGCAAACCCCACAAACACCTAGCACAACCTTTGACTGTCAAATGGTGAACAAAATAAAAGCCTTTCACAGCATAGCCTGTTAATATTTATACATGAACTCTGGCAAACACAAAGTCTGTACTATTTACAAGACAAGCATGAATTCTCCCCATGTGTTTTTTGGACTGAACCACCTCAAATTGTGCCTAGGTGCTCAGATTTATGTGCAGGGCAATTCGTTAAGAGGGCACCCCTGGAAAAATGTGTGGAAGTGGGAGGCCAGGGTGAAGGAAGACATTAAAGGGGGGTTGCTAAACACTCTGGGACAGACTTCACCGGCCAGCATCTCTGTATCTAGAGCAATGCTTCTGAAACTCTTTTCAGAGTCCACCCCTCTGTCAGAGGAATTTTTATGGGATCCATATGCAAACCCAATACTTAGTACAAGAAATCATAAAGAAATTTTAAATTTTTCTGCATATATTTTTGCCACTTATTAAATAGAAAAGCAATTTGTTTACTAGTGAGGTAGATATGCTTGTTTATTTTCACATTAAGAACCAAATCTTGACTAAATATTTGATCTTTCAGGATCTTCAGTGTTTTTTGGAGTTGATGGATATTTATAATGGGTTTTTATAATAAAGCTGAGACTGCCATACTACATAAAAATATGTAGTAAAAACAGCAGAAGTACATTAGGGTCATTTCAGAAATTGCTGGAAATTCTATGTTATTCCCAAGCCAAAATTCATATAATAAATTTTTTTAGTGAAACAAAAGCTACCAACTCAAATAACAACTTTTAAGGTCAAACATTTTAACACAATAAAACCAACAATATACTAATTTAATGCTTGCATATTGAAGAATGAGAGTAGGAAAATACTTTTTCATTTTCTATAATTAAATCCATTAAGCTTCTGTAAGAACAGAAACTCTGCATGTCCAGTAGAAACACTGGAAGTCATCACACACGGTTGTCTTGAATCTGAACTAAGATGTTTCTGGCAGCCTTCTTGGTGTTGCATGGTGTAAGGGATGCACAGTGCAAGGAGTGTATGCTATGTGTTCAGAACCGAGGTTGCAATAAAGTCACAGGATGCAACATAGGCAAGTGCTTCCAGAAACACCTTGATTCATTCTGTATTTGAGTTTAATTAAATTTTGATCATTGTGGGTTCAGAAACCTTAATTTTGCTATTGACCAGTTTTTGAAGATTCCCCACATTCAGATATGTGACCCCACTTGGGGTCATGACCCACAGTTTAAGAAGCTGTGCTGTAGAGCATTACTTTAGGACTGTTAAGGTTGAGGAGAAAGCACACTGGGCATATATCCACGAATACCTTATCCTACATTGCTGTGAGCAGTTTCTATATGTGTTAACTCCGGTCTTGTCCTCCTTGTAAGTGTTCCTTGTGGTGTGGTACAAGCAATTAGGTAGGATCCTCATGTATTCATAGCGAGCAGTCTTCAAGGTGTAGAGGCCAAAGTCAAGAGGTGTATTAGGGGTACAAGTCATGTTCCACACCAGACATAAGAGGCAAATTAAACTTGTTTAAAGAAGTGCTGTGTTCTTTGGTTTCCAAACAGATGACTTGACTAAAGATACAGGATAATGCTCATTTTACCTTTCATAATAGAGAATTTTCTTTTTCATTTAATTAAAATATTGTGCAAGGTAATGGATGCCATTGTGACATTTGCAAGAATATGCATCGCTGTACTTTGTTCATACTCACCCCAACCTACTAGTCTCACTGTTTCCCCACAGCATCTATCAATCCTCTTCCTACTTTCATTTCACATATATGTATTTAAAATTTGCATATGAGAGAAAAAATATATATTTATTTGCCTTTTTGAGATGGGCTTATCTCACTCCATATGATGAATATTTGATCTCCAGTTCCATCCATTTTCATGCAGATGGTGTAAGTTTTCCCTTTTTTGTGGCTTAATAAAACACCACATTTTCTTTGTTCATGAATCTGTTGCTAGACATTCCATGTCTTAGCTGTTGCGAATAGTGCAGGAATGTACGTAGATGTGTGCAGATCTCTGTGGTATGCTGACTTCACCTGTGTAACCAAAAGTGGTAAAGGTGGGCCACATGGCAGTTCTATTTTTAGTGTTCAGAGGATCTTCCATATTGATTTCTATAGTGGTTGCACTAATGTACATTCCCAGCAGCCTTGTATAAGGTTCCTCCCCACCATCCTTGACAGCATGTTTTATTGTTTATGCATATTGACTGTGTAGAAGAAATTTTCAGTCAATAAAGTATTTCTTATCTTTATATTTTATGGAATAATTTGGGGAACATTGTTGTCAGTTCTTTAAAGTTCTAGAAGAAGTTGGCAGTCAACCTGTCTGGTTGGTCCTGGACATTTCTTTATTGGGATATTTTTAATTATTTATTCAATTTCATTGCATTTTTTAAATCTGCTGAAGTTGTTTGTATTCTCTTGATTGTAGTTCATATGTGTGGAGGAACTTACGCATCTCCTTTAGATTTACCAGTGTTTTGTAACATATTTTCAAAATATTCCCTAATTACCTGCTGAATTTTATTGGTCTGTTTTAATGTTTCCCTTTAATCTCAAGTTTTATCAAATTGGGTCTCTTTCTTTTCCTTAGCTTGGGTAAGAGAGTGTCACTCTCGTTTATGTTTCCAAAGAAATATGTGTTTCATTGATTGTTTATACTGCTTTCTAGACTCCATTTTTATCTCTACTCTGACCTTTATGATTTGTATCGACAAGTTTTGAGTTCTTATTTTTCTAAGCTCTTGTGGTGCATCCTTGTGCATTATTTACATTTTCTCTGATTTTAATACAGTAATTCATAGTTATAAACATCATTCTTAGAACTGCTTTACTAGATTCCTGTTTATTAGTCAGTGTTCTCTAGAGGAAGAGAACTGATACATTGAACAGATGTTAAGGGTGGATTTATTCGATTGAGTTACATGGTAAGATCTGAGTAGCTCAACAATGGCTGGTTCACATTGAGAGATAGGGAATCCAGTAGTTGCTAAATTCAAGAGGCTGGATGTTTTAGCAGTCCTAATCTGGTACTGAAGGCCTGGAGGATTCCGAGAGCTGCTGGTCTTCAGTTTACATTCGAAGCCTCCCAAAGCTGGTTCTGATATCAGCAGAGGGAAGGAATCCAGTGGCAGCAACAGAATAAACATGCCAGCAAGAGTGAAGACAAGCAGCAAAGAGTGCTCCTCGTTTCCATCTTGTTTGATTCCTGGGCTGCTACTGGAAGGCGCCACCTACATTTAGGGTGGATCTCCCTACTTCAAATAATTTGATCAAGACGATCCCTCGCACGAGTACCCAGTGGCTTGCCTTTTAGTTGACCCTAGATTCAATCAAGTTGACAACCAAGATTAAGCATCACACAAAGGTTCTAAGTTTTGTTTTCATTTTCATTTGATTCTAGGAATCACAACTTTCTTCTCTAAGTTCTACAACTTGCCGATTATTCAGAAGTCTATTTCTCAGTCCCTATGAGCTTGAATAGTTACTTTAGTTTTTCTTGTTATTGATTTCTATTTTTACTCTCATGATCTGATACAAAGAAATCATTTCCATTTCTTTGTACTTTTTGAGGCTTGTTTTATGGCCTAAGATGTCACAACTTTAGGGAAAGTTCTATGAGTTTTAGTGGAGAATATAATGTGTAGCTGTTGGATGAAATTCTTTCTAGTTGTCTGCTCAGCATGTTACAATGTAATTCTAAACTTAAGAGTTTTTCATTTTCTTTTCCTTCTTTTACTTTTGGTCTAGACGATGTACGTATTGATGAGAGGAGTGTTGAAGTCATAAACTACTACTGTGTCCGGATCCATCAGTTCCTATAACAAGCAGTTATTTTTCAATGATATTTGATACTCAAACATTTAGTGTGTATATATGTATTAAAACTGCTATATTTTCTTGATGGGATATTCCCTTTATTAAGACAAATGACCTTCTTTATCTCTTCTGACTGTATTGAGTTGTTTCTTGTTAAATATGAATGTGGCTACTCCTGTTTGTGTTTACTTCCCACTCATTTGGAGTACAGTTTTTCATTTCACTTTCAGTAGTGCTTTTGCCATGGAGGTGTTTCTCCTGCAAATAACAAGCAGATCTTGTAAACCCTGTTAACTAGTATGCATCATCTAATTAAAGAAGTAAGACCATATACATCTAGAATTGTTATCAAGAAAGAAAAGTGAACAATGTCAAAAGGCATAAAAGAGAGCAGAAGACAAAAACTTTTGATGCCACAAAAAGAAAAAAAAATACATAAAATTAGCTAAACATCAGAAAAGGATAAAAAGCAAAACCATAAAGACCTCTTAAAAAACAAAATTAAAATAATATTAATGTTTAGAAAAAAGAAATCACAAAGAACAAAAAAGAAAAGAAAACAGAGACTAGTGTTGGAATGGCTGCTCTCTAGATCCTCTGATACCAGGGCACACTGGTGCAGGAGGCTGTTTCTTGAGACTGGCATCCCTTATCTTTGCACTGTTCAGACTGGTGGGCACTTGGATTGGTCAAGGGCCAGTTTTCTATCACTGCTGCATTTACAGGACCTTCCCTGCTGCAGGACCTTCCCTTACACTGTGTGGGTCCCTGGGATTAAACTCAGGTCATCTGGCTTGGCAGCAAAAGCCTATACCCATTGAGAGCCACCTTGATGACCCAGTGACTTTCTTGATAAAACATCTCATTCCAACTTAGTTTTGTGTATTTGTACCTTTCTTCTAAGAGAATTGCAGCATGGCAGCCTGGGCAGGGAAAGAATAAGGGAAATACAGTCCTGCAAAAGTAACCACGAGAGCACCAAAGTGCTCACTGGCATGTTCCACTGCCCCTTCCACATTCCCAAATCATCTTTTCTGAATGTTTCCCCACTTTTGACTGTTATTTTGACATCATAGATGCAGCTGATCTCACCTTCTCTTCATTCAGTTCTCAAATGCCTTTCCCTCTGACAGGTGGTCAGAGAATGAAATAAGGATTATGCTTGAACACGTGAAGAATTTGAACAAAGCTGAATGTGGTGATATATTTCTCTAATCCCAGCCCCTGGGAGGCTGAGGCAGAAGACTGAGTGTCTGAGGCCTGCTTGGGCTACATAGTGAGACCCAAATAACTGTGTGAGATGCAAGGAAGGAAAAACTACATTTTGTTAATAGTCATTCCAATAAATTTCTAATTAATGCTTTCCTGGATGTCACTCAGTTACATCCAGTCTAGGAAAATGTTTCCATATTGAGAACTACTTTTTAATGTATTTTAACTTTAATAATTAAACAAATACTGAAAACCTTGCAAGGGTCTTGATTGGTTGATCTTCTTCCTTATGAATACTTGAGAATCAGCAACTCTAAAATTTGAGAGTGTACCTCTCTATGGGCTCAATTAGAAAAGCTCTAGGACTGCCTGAAATTATCTTCTACCTTAAGTACAAATCTTTATTGAAAAGTATTAAAAACGGTATGTGACTCTTCTCTTGTTGGTTTACACTTGAATCCCACATATTCTATTTTGTAGGATTTTTCAAGATTAGCTCTTGCAAAAGGAATACATTTTACCTTGTGCTTTAATCCAAAGATATGCCATTCCCTGGAATCCCATCAGTGGGGATATTTGCAAATGCCACTGCATGCAGCATCATCTAGGAGACAACCAGTACTTAGAACTGAATTATCTGTAAAATGAAGAATTCATGCTGAAATGCTATGATTGCTGATCTTTTCATGAGCAGCATCTAGCCTTCCAGCTCCACGTCTCAGTTTGAAATACGAAAGCTAAATGACTTTAAAGAAAATATGCACAGCTTGGTGGGAAGCTTCACTCAAGTAAAGCTTTGTACTTTATCTTTAATCACCAAGCCAGAGATGGGGCATGCTTGGATGTTTCTTCACTAAGAACAATTTGTCAGAACCTCATACAGCTGCCTCAGAGTAGGCCAACGTAATGTGTGGCACAGCCACGTAGAATTGGCTGACTCAGGAACTGTAAAGCTTTTTAACAGCCAGTAGCTACTTGATAGAGTGACTCTCCAAGAGTGGAGTTTGTGTTTCTTTTGCTTACAATATCACTGGTGCCTTTTCATAGTGTTAAGAGATCAATAAACATTTAATGAGCAAGCAGATGACAAATTCCAGTTGTGTTCTGATATCCCCCCTCCCCTTATGTGTAGGTGGTCTGACCTACTCTCACTTGTGAGCCCCTCTCAGTTTGATTTGGCCTTTAGTGCTATTACCTATATTGCATTTAATCATAGTGTACTATAGTTTTTCTATTTATGTTTTCATTCATCACCAGACTAGGTGTCCCTTAAGGGTGGCAATTCTTTATATATCCTTGCACCACCAAGCCTGGTAGGTTTTTTTTTTTTTGGGACAAGGTCTCCCTGTAGCCCTGACTGGCCTGGAACTCACTATGTAGATCAAGCTGGCCTCAATTTCACAGAGATTCACTTGCTTCTGCTTCCCAAGTGCTGGGGTTAAAGGTGTGTACCACCATGCTCAGTGGTACTCGGTAGTTTCTTAGCAAGCTAGGCATTCAAAAATTTTCCTTTCCATTCTCAGTGAATTGAATTGAATGCCCAGTGTCAACTGGGTGTCAGTCGCTGTGTTATTGTCTGATTAAGCTGCAGTGCATAAAAAAGACCCACATATTTGCCTTTATGGATTTTACATCTAAAGAGGGAAATAAGGTAGTAGGTAAACTAGTCTGTTACATAGTGACAGAGCACTAAGGAAAGGCACTATAAGCAAAAGGGAAAGCGAGGTGACATGTGAATAGGGTGGCCACTTCCAGCACCACCAAGAAGGTAATTTGAGTGAAGACAGGAAGAAAGACAGGCTGCTGTGTGTGTAAACATCTGGAACACATTCCAAGAAGAGAGGGTGTGCAATGTGCAACGGCCGGCTCTTCACTCACGATGCTCACCCTGCTTGGCAGCTCTTGATAGAGTTGCTTGTGCTGCTCCCTCCATGCCTCTCTGGCATCTTGTGATCACTCATTACTCTTCTTTTGGTGTGTGCATGTTTGTGTACAGAAGTGCTTACACGTGACAGTTCATGTGTGTGGAGCCAGAGGTTGATGTCTGGTGTCCTCTACACTGAATATTTTTGAGATAGAATCTTTCACTGAATCTGGAGCTTGCCAATAGTTAGGCCGGCTAGCCAGCAAGGCCCAGGGATCCTCCTGGCCCTACTGCCAGTGCTGAGATTAAGATACTTACTGTGGGTTCTGGGAATCGAACTCAGGTCTCCATTCTTATATGGCAACAAGCATTTTACTGATCGAGCCATGTCCTAGTCCCTCCCTCTCTTTTTATCCAAATGTGCTAGACCTTAACCATCATAATTCTTTCTTCTTACTCTACTCCTTATTTCTGTGTTTAGGGTACCCAAATTTATATACATATAAAATAAATAACTAAAAAAAGTTAAACAAAGAATAGAAAGGTAAACGACAATATAATACAGTATGCATTATACTTAGAATTACAAAAAATGTGTAAATATAAATATTATAGTA
>NW_008354532.1:1624510-1650402 GCF_000622305.1 Nannospalax galili
ATAGTAAAATTACATTCTTGGAGTATTTAAAGATGACATTATAACAATGTTATGTTCTATTTATGATTTACAAAATGACCATAAATATAAAATGTAATTTATGCCATTGTGTATCCTTTAATAAGTGAGAAAACAATCTACATATATAAACTCGCTCCTAATTTTTCCCTGCTCCAACGCTTGAGATCTGTCCCTATTCTCCATACAGCATCCAGAATAATTTTAGAAAAATAAAAATCTAATTATGTCATTCTTTTGTTCTAAACCCTTCACTAACTTTCCATTCTTCTAGAAGCAAACCCAGCCCCCTTACCATGCCCACCAGGGAGTTACGTGGCACACCTCTCTCTTACCAAGATGTAAACTCTCCTGTCACCTTTCTCCTGCACCTGAGCATGTTCCTGCCTCAGACCTTTTTTGTAGGTGTTTTGTTTGTCTAAAACACTCCCCCCTTGCACCTCCTCAGCCTGTCCACATGCCATTACCCACAAAGAAGCTACCCTCACCACACTATCTAGAATAGAATAAGGGAATATAGACTGGTGGAGAACTCTAACAACCTCATCACGATCTTAAAGTCTGTGAATATTTTTTTTCTTTATTTTCTGTTGCTTTCTTGGGGGAAGTTATTTTTTAAATTTACCTTATTTTTTACTACTTCAATCATAATGCTTCTGAGAATGTTGTCACACAGCAGATGCTTGGTAGATATTTGTGGAATTGTTCTCTTTTGAGCTTCTGTAGCTCTCTATTTACAGCCTTATCACATACCCTTTAAAAAACTGTATCATAATTTGAAGTTCTTTTTCCCACTCAATAGACTGTGAGCCCCCAGAGGGAAAAAGACCATAATATTCATCTCTGATTTTCCACTGCTCAGTAAAGCCTTGAGCTCATAGGGTGATTCATAAAAGTCTATTTAATGAATTGATGTTTACTTGGTCCCATTCCCTAAAGAAGCCATTTGGGAACTCTGCTGTTTCCCCAAAGCATTAGCTAGTAGAGATACTGAGCACTATGGTGATCAACTGTCTTGCACTGGGGATGTTGACAGCAGTGGCAGTGGACTATGCAGTCCTATGCTACCCGCAGCAGCCTAAGGAGTTCTTTCAGAGACCTCTACTCAGAGAAGCTGGAGTTCTTGACTACGTAATGAGAAGAACTGTAGGATGAATCAGTGTGAAACAAAGTTGAAGCACATTAAGATGAGATTTTTAACACAGGTTTAAGCTTGATTGATAATACAAGAGACAGGGACACTCAGTATAAAGATAGTATGTACCCAAGTGTGAGTGGGAGCTTCTCAGGGTTAAATGTTTATACAACAGTCATTTATAAGATTTTGGTGGCTTCTGGGTAAAGGATTTCTAGGGAAACAACTCCCTCCTCCTCCTCCTCCTCCCCCTCCTCCTCCTCCTCCTCTTCTTCTTCTTCTTCTTCTTCTTCTTCCTCTTCTTCCTCTGTAAAGGAGACCATAGACACTATAAAGTGGTTCCTAAGAAGTGTTGGATGGGATTATAGGCAAATAAGATAAAAACAGGCCAAAAGGGTCAAAGAAAACCTTACTCTACTAGGTCACAATGGAGTTAAGATATGCTTTGACTGTAAGCAAAATTAGTGATCTTGTCTGTGGGATTCTCACCAAGTTAGAGGTTACAGTAGGTAGAAAAGTAAGGTTAAACTCCAAGGTCAAATATGCTTTGGCCATAAGCATAGTACTTTGCTTTTTTAACATTTGAAACATCTCCCTATAGGAAGAATATTGTTCTTTGCTGAAGTTCTTGGCTTAGCTGCTGAGAGGCTTCACCTGGACGCTGAGTGAAGGACTGCTTTCCCTGTCTACATACCCTTGACTTACCTGCTTTTCTGCTTTGACTCAGGTACAATAGAGCCATTTCTAGTTTAGAAAGTAGTTCGGTAACATTCAACAACTATATTAAATCTCAGACTATGATGTTCATAGCTAAAAGCATGATGATTTGCACATGGAAAATATAATTTAAAACAACAGCAGAGTATCTTAGAATTTGCAGATTTCAGTATCAGTGATGTCTAGCCCCATACATTATTTTACTTATGAGGCAGTGTGCTGAATAACTTCAAGTTGTCAACTTGACACACCTAGGAAGAGAGAACCTCAGCTGGGGAATTGCTTCTAGTGGATTGGCCTGTGGCTATGTCTCTTGATTGTTGAGTGATGTGGAATAGGTGGCCTGGGTTGTAAAAGAAAGCATGCTGAGCACAGACCACAGAGGCAAGTCAGTAAGCAGTGCTCCTTTTTGCTTCAATTCTTACCTCCAGGTTCCTGCCTTGAGTTCCTACCCTGACTTCCCTCTGTTACTGGAAGCATAAGATGCAATAAACCCTCTATACCCCAAGTTGATTTTGGTCCAAGTGTTTATCATAGCAATAGAAAATAACTAGGATAGGAAGCTATGGACAGACAGAAGGTGCTGTCTTCTCACATGCTAACAAAGCCAGAGCTAGGGTTAGGATACCTGAACTGCAGTTCAGTTCCTTCTCCATGGGACCAGTCCTGTGTATGTTACTCAGGTTTTCTGATCCTGATCATCCTGCCAGAGAAGCCATAGAAAATTGAATGAAAAGGCAGATGGATGGCATTTTGAGGGGGCAGCATCAAGCAGTGGTGACCAGGCTGACCCGAATCCCCAAGGACTGTTGGACAGTCCCTGCTTGTGGATCCTAAGATGCACGCACCTGATAGTCAGATGGCAGGTCAGTGAGACCATTACCAGTGTAGTGTCAGGTGTTTACGAATATTTTAACTTTCCTTGGTCTTATATATTCAATATGTTCACAGGGATTTTTTTTCTATTATAGTTTTAATATATCCATGTGCAATGCACCCGCATGCTCCCTATGTACTTTGGTAAGTTCATAGTTTATAACCTTTTACCTGCATGAATAGGTTATTCATCAGTCCATGTCTTGTGGCATATGCTGGGCAAGTGGTGGTGTCCACATGCACAAATGGTGCAAAGTCATTCTGCCTCTGCGTTCGTATACAAAATGGAATGAAATGCGCTTTGTACAATGGAATTACCCAGGACAAATGACAGCCTGGAGGCTACTGTTTGGCACAATGGGGACTAACTTAGAGCAGGGCAGCCTGATCTCCATATATATCATATACCACAGAATGAGAAATGGTTCAGATTATGGATAGTTTGTTTGGTCCATTTTCTTATAAAAATACAAAAAAAAAAGAGCAAACAAAACATTTGTGAATGAATCTATTTTAGTAGAGACAATCAATTGTTACTTAGAAATCAGTTGCTACTTAGAAAACTGAAAACTAGAATTGTCTCCAATAGGTGATTATAATTTCTATTTAATTATGAGAGGCTGAGACAATAGCTCAAAAAATTTTGTAGATTGATTTATTTACTGGCCTATATGATGCATCTAGTCAATGCATTTCATTATCCAGCATTCACTTGATGGTTCCCTTTTTCATTCAGCAGGTAAATGTTCTTCCTTTGTCTTTCTATACCTGGAGCAAGTCATACCATTTTCCTCATGAATTGAAATGGTGTGTTTACATTCCATTTTTTTTTTCCTGAAGGTTCCATTGCTGGTAATGGAGCCAGCATCCTCCCAAACAGGCTCCAGCACCTTCTCTATCTATCAGTTTCCAAATCCTGTTGGCTTTGCTTTTGCATTTCTCTGCTGTTATATGTGGCTGACTCTGAGAAGCATCAACAAAACAGTGTTTTTTGTTTTGTTTTGTTTCTTGCCTAAAGCTGCGATTAGGTGAGGGAGCTAGGTGTGTTCAGGCTTGAGAGACTGTGGCACCTTTCCTCCCCTTTTCCCCATGTACCCGAGAAAACACATTTTTTCACATTTATCACAACCTTGTAATCAAGAGTAAAAACTCTGGACCAAGGCTTCCTGGATTTGGACCTCTGAGGCCAATTTGGAGCTCTACTGTTGTTGGTTGTGTGAACTTCAGTATTTTCTGCCTCAATTTCTTCATCTATAAAGTGAGGACAAATTTAGAAGTGATGTCATGTGGAACTACAAGAATTAAATGAGAAGAGGAATTAATATAAAGTGCTTAGAACAGCACCTAGTACACAGTAGGTGCTTTTTAGTTATCACCATCATTATTATTAAGCAACACTCATTCTCTTACGATGGAAGAGAAGGAATAGAGTCTCTGTGGGAATCAGGTGGTGGTTTCTGGAAGACTGCCTCCATGAAGTCCTTGTTTAGGGACACTGTTTGAGGATAGAAATGCAGTGCTGCTCCGGGCACTAGACAAGTCGGTCTTGGAGCCCAACCCAGTGATAATGCTTCTGTATGAATGGGGATGGGATGCTAGCTGGGAACGTGATTTGTTGGACTGAACTGTCCTTTAAAAGCAGAAGTAAACTGTGATGGATAATTTTAGGTGCCATCTTCACTGGGCTATGGAATTCCCAGATAGCTGGTAAAACACTATTTCTGCATGTGCATGTTGAGGATGTTTCTGGAAGAAATTAGCAGTAAATTAGTAGCATTAGTAACGAATGTGGGTAGGCACGATCCAATCCATAGAGAGCCTGAATAGAACAACAACAAAAAACAGAGCAAGAGAGAAGTTTTTTTTTTCATTTGAACTGGGACACCCATCTTCTCCTGCTGTCAGACACTGCACTCTGGTTCTCTGGTCTGGAGACCAGAGGTGGAACTGAAGGCACTGGCTTCCTTGTGGCTCAGGTCTTTGAGCTCTGACTATATTGCATCCTTGGCTCTTCTGGCTCTCCAAATTGCAGGTGCAGAATGTGGGAGATTGTGGGCCACACAACCATATGAGCAAAATCCAATTATGAGTCCCCCCCAGATGCATCTCTATCTACTTCTATATCTGCAGCTATATCAAGAGCTCTAGAAGCTCTAGACTTGATTCTGTTTCTCCAAAGAAGCTTAACTGATACTGTAACTAAATTACACAAATGCTAGACTTCTTTAAAATTTATGAATGAAATAGCACCAGATGCATATCATTTCTCTCTCATATAAGTAACACTTCCTGAACTAGGAAGAACTCAGATAAGAACTAGGAAGAAATCTCAGATTTTCAAGATATGCAAAATTTGTTGAATAGCACTTGCCTGGCTTACCCTAAATGCATTCATTCTACCTTACAGCTCACATCTACAAAAACAAAAGAAAACATGAACAGTCACAGGAACAGCGTCAGTGAAAGACTGCCTATTTTGTTTTCTAGATTTCAAGGACTCCCCACTCATTAAAACACAGTGGAAGTTAGACTGAGAAAACCAGTCCTCATAGAAAGCTTCAAGAGAAAACGTCTGTGTTTCTGAGAGTTGATATGAAGACCTTTTGCTCCTCTTAGATCTTTTGTCTCTTCCTGTCTCTTAGAAAAATCCAAATTCAAAACATACTTGAATATTGGTTGATAATCCACCTACTTATATGCTCCATTTTAAGGCAATGAAATGCTATTATCAATCTCTTATCAGTATGTTGTTTCCTATATTATCAAAAAGGCTGAATTTATACAGAAACAGAATGGGTGAAAAGAACAGCAATAGTCACATAGACAATAATCATGTCCATCATTGTAAAAGTTTACTGGAGACATGTGTATATTGTTCAAAAGACTTTTCACTGCAGTCTGGCTCACTTATATCACTTATGCCTCACAGTAAGCTATGTCTTCTAGCGATGAGGAAATTGAGGGTTCTGTGGAGGGCCAACTGGAGGAGCATTGCCAAACACAGGAAGGGTAGCAATGATGATAGAAAAGCTGGTGGGAGTGAAAATCTGGGTACTTTCATACCAGCTAACCCTGGAGTGAAAGCCATTGTGAGGATTAAAAACAACTAACAGGAAAACAGTAAGCTTCTGGAGCAAGGAATGAACTGAGCAGACATAGCTGGACCAGGGAGGGAGAGGAGACACGGTAAAGAGTCAGGCCTTCCACATTTAAGCTCTTCCTTTGTCACAGCTGTCTGAAGTTGGGCAAGTTGCCTAACTTAGTTAAGCCTCAGTTTTCTCATTTTAAAAGTAGTGATGATAATGAGATTGATTTTCATATGGTCTTTGGGAGGGTTAAGTTTCAATGTAAAGAATTTCATAAAACTCTCTAACAGGTGAGTACCTATGTGAACTGTGAAAGGTTAGTCTTATTATCATTGAATGGGTAAAAAGAGAAAGGAGTAGGAATTCACGGTCAGTAAGTGGAAAGGTTATGTTTAATTCTGTTTGTTAATTATGGCTGTCCTCATAACACTTTATATGCTAACGTACATTGTAAAACTGCAAGAGAGAAATGCTCAGATTTTTTTTGACCAGATAACACCATTTTTACCCCCAAAAGTAGATGCAATGTCTCATGGGGCACTGTTGTTCTGCAGATCACAGACTGGGAAAGAGTTTCTATTTCACACACTTTGAACACAAGAATAGAAAAACAGATGTGAAATGTCATTCCTTGGTAATCTTCAAGCAATTATCAGCAACTAGCCTCCAAAGAAGGGCTTTTTAGCTTTACAGAGCATCATGAATGCCTTCTTTGATCCATTGTACAAAAGCAAATACCTAGGCGCTCAAATCTTGTATCCATTCACATTTTTCAATACCATCACCTTTAACACTGAAAAATGTCTCAGCAATTTTCCAAAGTGCTATAAAATGGAGTCAAAATGGCATAGCTCCAGCCTTATGAGAACACTGAATTTTTCGCATGGTTTACAACTGCCTCTTATCAGCCCATAAGGACCCTATACTCTGTGTTAGAATTGCCTTTCTCTAGCACATCCTGCTCTGGTGTTGGAATGATCAAGAACGAGCAACAGAAAAATACCCTGCCTGGAAGTTCGGGTTTTCCTTACACCGATTCTGATTCTCTTGATATACAAATATACTATACAATAATTTTCTTTCTTTAGTTAATATTTCTTGGGTTGATGACATAGTCTACATGACTTTTCAAACTGGTCATGGGCTTATTCAGAGAGAAGTTAACTAGCTTCCGTATAAATTAGACCCTTAGGCAGTGCAGCAGGAGTTGAAAGCTGAGAGCTCACATCTTCAACGGTAAACAGGAAGCAGAGAAGGCAAACTGGAAATGGGGAAAGGCTATGAATTCTCAACATCCACCCCCCTTCCCCCAGTGACACACTTCCTCCAGCAAGGTTACACCTCCTAAATCTCCACAAATAGCACTACCAGTTGGGGACCAAATGTTCAAATATTTGAGCCTTTGGAGGACATTGTCACTCAAACCACCACAGCAGGGTTGAGGAAATATACTTAAAAATGAAATCTGCAGTTAATCTTCCCTACAAAGAGTGTAGAAAAAAACCCAGTCCTATAATTGAATAATATTTTCATGCTGTAGTGTGTATTACAAGCAGTGTGCTAAATAGATTGCAAAGAGAAGAAGAAACTTTACTTTTTATATATCCAAGCAGATACAGTCTGTCACATGCAGACTAGTTGTCTTTATTAAAAAAAAAGTTCTCAACACTCCCCCTCCCCCTCAGGGAACTGGTTTCTAAGTGGGCTTCCGAAGCAAGCAGCTGCAGCAGCGCTGGACTGAACAAGGACCACCTAAACACATACTCTAAAGGGGAAACTCTATTTTTAAGAATTCTAGTCATTTCTGTTAAAAGCTAAATTTGGTCACTGCATCCATAATGGACTCTCATAAAGCCATTTTAAAAGAAAAACTGTCAAAAACAAATTTTTCAAAAGTTGAAATTAAATTGGTTATGTATCAAAAATGCTCTTGATAGCTAAAGAGAAAATAAAATCAGGTGATGCCTAAAAAAAAAGTTCTCTTATCTTTATGAGAAGCGGGAAATTATATTGTGGAGCCATGTGTTTAGGGTTAAATTCGTCAGAGACAAGGGGACAAGGCAACCTCCATCATTCTAGACTCATATTTCAAAGAAGTGGCTCTGAGGCTTGCAGGAAATACATTCATGGGCTGTAGAACTGGCAAGACAGTCATTAATCTTTTAAAAAGGGTATAATTCTCAAAGATACAGAGAAAATATCCCAAATTTCAACTTTTCTGTGGAAAATGTTCAAGGCTGTGGATAGTACTTTGGCGTTTGAAAAATGTTAAATTAAGTATTTTTTTATCCCATTTTTTTTTTTTTGGCTGTCAATGTTGCAATCTAATTTTTAGAACTAGCCCCAATGCAGTTGTACTTTCCCCTGGGTACTTGTTTAAATATTCATAGTTAACACAAAGGCAAGCAATTGTTAGGATTATAATACAGTGAAGCAGAATTTAATACAGAATTTACTACAGAATTTACCTTGGGAGAAGATCCTTTACTATCACACCAGGGGCAGCATTCTTGGTTAGAAGTGATTCTTGATTAGCAGTGTGTAAGCATTCTCCTTCACACATTAAATTCACAAGCTGTGGTTCAGATTTTTGTTTGTGAAAATGCTTATTTGAATAATATTTTGTAGTTTCTTATGGAATCTTGCTGAATCTAAGCCTTTAGAGTAGTTTAAGCCTCTGATCTGATCATTATGTTTTTATTTATTTATTATTTATTTTATGTGCATGAGCATTTTGCCTGCATACATGTAACTGCACTGGTGTTGTGCAAAGCCCACAGAGACCAGTTCCAATCCTCTGGAACTGGAGTTCCAGATGGTTGTTAGATGCCATGTAGGAGCTGGGAACTGAACTCAGGTCCTCTGTAAGAGCAGCCAGTGCTCTTAACTGCTGAACCATTCCTCCAGCCCTGATCATTAAATTTTTAACTACAAGTTTTCATGTAAGGCCAAACAAATTGCTCTGAGTTCTTGTCTTACCATACCTGTAACATTGGATTTGCATGGTATTACAGGTCTTTTCAGTAATTATTCCATCTTCCCATTTTTTCCCCAGATTCAAAGAACAAAAATAACCCACAGATAATTGTATAGGTTCAAAGTCTTTCCATCCAGTTTGAACTCCTAGTATTTAGTGAGTTATCTTGACATTGAACCCCAATTTGAGTCATATTTTACACCAGTGCAATGAATAATCACATTATTATAACAGTCAGTCAAATTTCCATGAATAATAGAGATCCATCTTTCTTTACTGTCCATTGGGGGTTGGGAGAATATTCACTGTGGGTATTGGGGACTTAGCTGTGTGCTTTTCCTTATGAAGATGGCATTACCATGGAAATCTTTTATGCTAGCTTCTTGTCTCATAAACCAACTCAGCAAGCTTCACTCCTGCTCAGTCAGTGTGCTTTGCAGATTAATTTTCAGTCAAAACTCAGGGGCGCTGCTCTTTTCAGACTCAAGAGCTGGGTCATTGGATCTTGGTATCTGGGATCCATAGTGTGTTTGGGATTGACTCCAACAGAAGCCAATATTTATCAACTTGAGCGTCAAAGGGGTTTTTTGGAATGACATATGACATCTCACACATCGGCCTAAGCACTGGAGAGATAGGCTTGGAAGACGGAACAAAAGAGGTGAGTTCCTTGAGCACAGCCTGGACTATACTGGGAGAGTCTGGCTACAAGGCTGGAGCTGGGGACTTTCAGATGATACTAATGTGGCCCCTTTGCACATTATCCATTCTAGAATCAAAATTCCAATTAGAAGCTTTGGATAAGGGGAGCTGCCCTCCTGTAACACCAGCTTTATTGCAGCAAAAGAATAAGGGAAAGTGAGGGACACACCTATCCCACTTGTTTCGACAGTGGGGCCCATCTCTCTACCTCCATGTATTTTGGCATTTCTGTCAAATGGTGTTTGCTCTGGGCACACACTCCTCTAATTACTTTGAGTATATTAGCTCATTTATTCTAATAACAATGCTATGTGCTAGATATTGTTCTTCCCATTTGTACAATAATGGAACTGGGCATGGGAAATTCATCTAATTGCCTCCAAATCGAATAGTAAATGTAGAGACAGAATCAGAAGTTAGGGACTTGGGACTCAGATGGTGCTTTATCTTATTTACTCAAACACAGGTGTTCAGAGGTTTAGGGAAGATGGAGGAAAGAGACAGAAAAAGAGAAAACAACAAATCCACAATCAAATTTTTGTTTTGTATGGTAATAAAATAGAACATCTCTAATTTTATATTATAAATTAGATTTGAAATTTTGATATTATGTTACTACAGAGGATTTACAAAGAGAATGCAGTTTCCACATAGTCTTCCAGCTTCTTCTGTGGTGAACCTTCATACAGTCATGATACAATGAGCAAAACAAAGGCATTAACGTCAGTACAGTATTACTAAACACAGACTTGCATCAACATTTGTCTAACATTTCCATGGGACCCAGTGGACTTTTTCTCTGCTCCAAGGTTTGACTTAGGGTTCCATATTGCATTCCTTCCAGTGCCCCTCGTCATCCTACTAACAGCCCCCTTGTCTTTGTCTCCTGAGACACTGACACATTGGGAGAGTAGTGGTCAGGTATTTCATGTTATCCTTCAATTGGATATTGTCTAATATTTTCTTATGATTAGATTCGGGCATCAATTTAGGAGAAGACTGGCTTTTTCAGGACATTTTCTTACATGATGTGGGTAGCTCCTTATTAATGATGTTGACAATGATCACTTGATATATGTATTCGTCTCATTTTTACTTTTTCAAAAATAAGATTGTAAGGCTGACATTTTGTTAACAATTTTGGTTAGAATAACTTCTAATATTTAATACGTTTTATTTATTTATTTTTCATTAGTAGGTTCTGTTAATGCTCATGGATTTCACTAGTATGTATAAAGCCTCTGCGTTTAGGCAGTTTCTGTGGTTTAGAACACAGTATGCTCTTTAAACCATACCTAACTGATGTTCCATCTGCTATGTAATGAGCTAAGTGAAAGATGAGCAGTACGCTACATCCAGATACTGAGGTGGACTTCATTGCCAAAGGCAATCCTTACCTGGATACAAAACTTACTACCGTACCAGGGAGTTAGTGAATTATAGTCATTTCTCTCCACTTCATGGGTATTCAGGCCATTTCTTCTGTAAGGTTTGAAACCTACATTTTTTAAATCAAGGCCTTCAGGCCAATTTGGCTATTAGTCTTGGTTTGATGATGGTGATCATTTGAAACACTCCTCCACATATAAAATTGTACATTGTCTTTTGATATGAATAAAGCAATGATGGAGACAAACTGCTGTGATAGAAAAACTGTTCAGCAAATGTCCCTGTTCTAGTTTGTACTATATAGTGTATTATATTTTGCTTATAACTGAATTATGAATTTAAATTCATTATGGTTTTATACTTTATGATATATTTATAAATTTTCCCAGTCTCTAAGTACTCCTTAGGAGTAATACCCCCCCCAATATTTTTTGAGGAAGGGTCTCCCTGAAGCCCCAGCTGGCCTGTAACTCACTATGTAGATCAGGCTGACATTAATCTCACAGAGATTTGCCTGTCTCTGCCTTCCAAATGCTGAGATCTAAGGCATACACCACCATACTGGCAAAATATTGGCAAAATATAGTAATGTCTGCTCCAGCTTTCTATAGAACACTGAAAATTGTTAATGTTTCATAAACTATTTGTTAAAATTAAATTCAGGTGGATATAAATGAAGGGATCTCTAAGGGTAGAAGAATAAAATGTCACATTCATAGTGAGCCACTGTTCAGAATGCTATTGTCCTGGTGACATGCTTGTATGTAGTATGGGAAACTGGCTATTCTCTGTTCCATTCTGTATGGTTTGCTTTTTCAAAAATAATATCTTTATAAGGTACTATCTGTTTAGCCACCTATGCACCCAAATATGAGTTTTTCTTTTTTTCCTGAACACTTACATTCTTTAAAAAAATGTAGCATGGGGCTGGAGAGATGGCTCAGCAGTTAAGAACACTGGTTGTTCTTGCAGAAGACCTGGGTTCAAATCTCAGCACCCACATAGCAGCTAACAACTGTCCATAACTCCAGTTCCAGGGGATTTGATGGCCTCTTCTGTCTTCCTTGGGTATTGCATGTCATGGGTGCACTTACCTACATGCAGGAAATACACATATACACATAAAATAAAAATAATAATTTTTTAAAAAAATACATAGAATGAACATGTGTGAGATTTATTCAACTCATTAGTGAGTGAGCCAACCTGACAGCCAAGCTGCTCCCACAATCAAACCAACTCTTCCTGTAACAAGACAAACCACTAGTCTCTCTGGTCCAGCCAGAAAGGGAAATGATTCTGTCTGGCTAGATGTGCTCTGTGCTCTGAGATCTTTAAGACCACTACCAGCCCCAAATTCTCAGGGCATGCACTATCCCCCAAACTGCCCACCAGTAGTTTATCTATCATCTATCTATCTATCTATCTATCTATCTATCTATCTATCTATCTATCTATCTATCTATCTATCTATCTATCTATCTATCTATCTATCTATCTATCTATCTATCTATCTAGGAAATGATTCTTCTGTGTCGACCCTCCTCTTTGTAGACTGGACACTAGTTCAAGATAGTAACCCAGCATAGAACTGGGAAAATGAACAGCAGACCCCAGTCTTATCTAAAGGAATATTGACAGCTGATTGCTACTAGATGAGGAGCAGCTGACCTTCCTAAAACAAAGACCTCCTAGATAGGCTGACTAGATTCACCAGATGGACAAGTAGTGGGGAACAGCCAGGGTGGCGACAATACAGCAGACAGTAGCAGGGATATCAGAGTATAAGGGCTCTAGTTGGGGGAGGGAGGCTATGGGAGGGTGCCATCTGGGAAATGGTGTATAGTTGAATAAGATGGTTTGGGATGTTCTGTGTGACACACACACACAAATCTACAAAATTTTAAAAATGTACTATATTTGAGGAGGAAGCATGGAAATTTATGTCACCAGAGTCCTCCGCAAGAGCAGCCAGTGCTCCTAACTGATGAGCCATCTCACCTACCCTTATGCTTTTGGTTTGTTTTGTCTTTTTGAGACAGGGTCTCCATACATCCACAGCTAGCCTGGAACTCGCTTATGTAGACCAGGCTGGCCTCTAGCTCACAGAAATACACCTGCCTCTGCCTCCCGAGTGCTGGGATTAAAGGCATGCACCACCACACCCGGCAAAATGGAAATTTTTTTAAAGGTTAAAAACTCATTCAATTTTATGTCTTACAGGGCTTATACTGAGTTCAATGTTGTATAAGTGTATTAATTCAGCTGTGAACCTGGAAATTTACAGCCATTTGTGAAAGAGATGTACTCTTGCTCTGGAGTGTGTTACTGAATGTGTTAAAGCTGTAATGAAATGCTTCTAATCATGTAGTTATTAAAAATGAAAAAATATTACTTCATGTTAAATAGTAGAGGTGATAAACATTACCAGTGAAATCTACCTGATGACTTTACACCCATACTCAGGTACTAAGGATCCAAGTGTAACCGACTGTGACTAGTTATAATCAGATGCATAGATTAAAGACACATGCAAACATGTGTTAGTAGCATTAAAAATGTAGGAAACAGCATATCTTAAAATGAAATGGAGATCTTTTTTAAATTTTTAATAATTACATTGGGCTTGTACTGAGTTCAATATTGTATAAACTGTATTAATTCAAATGTTAACCTAAAAATTTACAGCCACCTTTGAAAGAGATGTATCCTTGCTGTGGAATGTGTTACTGAATATGTTAATGCTGTAATGAAATACTTCTTCTAATCATGTAGTTATTAAATTAAAAAAAATAAAAAATCTTAAAAAAATGTAGCAATCTGGGGCTGGGAGGTTGCTCAGTGGTTAAGAGCACTGAATGCTCTTGCAGAGGACCTGGGTTCTGTTCCCAGCCCCCACATGGCAGCTAGCAACCATCTATAACTCCAGTTCCAGGGGCTCCAATGCCCTCTTCTAACCTCTGAGGGCATTACATGACATGGGTACACTTGCATACATGCAGGCAATGCACTCATACACATAAAAAATAAAAACAAAATATTTTTGTTTTGGTTGTTAGCCTGAGCCTTTAATGGCCGACCTATCCCTCTAGCCCAGAAAATAAAAATAAAAGATTAGTCATTGCTAAGAGCTAATATATGGAATCCTGGAACTCTGAGTTTTAATTTTAACATTAATATATGAGAGTTCTAAAAACTGAAAAAGAACTCTTTACTTCCCAGTAGATAATATATCTACAAAGCATAATTTCCCCTTCCTTCCTTCCTTCCTTCCTTCCTTCCTTCCTTCCTTCCTTCCTTCCTTCCTTCCTTCCCTCCCTCCCTCCCTCGGTACGGTTGCTAGGTACGGTTCTTTAAAAAAGAAAAAAATTCGGGGTTGGTTGGGGATTTAGCTCAGTGGTAGAGTGCCTGCCTATCGAGCACCCTGGGTTCGGTCCTCGGCTCCAGAAAAGAAAAAAAGAAAAATCTCCCTTTACTCCCAGATGGCCTGGAACCGACCTTCCTCAATTAGTGAGGTAGTGAGTACTGCTGGCTGGTGTTTTTTTGTTTTTTTTCATAGCTGTCGGGAGTCGAGTTCTTAAGGCTTACTTGAGCATCACCTCCCTGTAGCCCCAGCTGTTCTGAAACTCACTACATAGAACTCACAGGGCTCTGCCTGCCTCTGCCTCCCGAGTGCTCGGAACCACAGATGTGTGCCACCACGCCCGGCTCTTTCTTCTTCTTTTTAATTTTTAAAACATTATTATTTTTTATTGTATGCGTACACAACATGTATTGCCTGCGTGTAGGAAAGTGCACCCCTCTTGTGCAGTGCTTTCCTTTCCTTTCCTTTCCTTTCCTTTCCTTTCCTTTCCTTTCCTTTCCTTGTTCCCTTAAAAACTTTTTTTTTTTTTCATGTGGGAGAACTATTTATTAGCAGGGATCAGGATACAAAAGTAAATATATTCATATATACTTTTTGGTTTCTGGTCAAATTAAAAGGCCCCACTCAGAGGGAGTATCCATCCTAATGTACTGGCCTGTGCACGCTTGTAAGAATCAAGTTAGAATCTAAGGAGTTTCTCCTGCCAGTTATTAATTGCAGCCATCATTAAGCATTAAGTCATACAATCTTACTATTAAACAAGTATTAAAAAGGCAATGATAAGCTCCAGACTTACCACTTCCTAATTTTATTACACTTTCCCAGAATTATTACTGTATTTGTGCTCTTGAGATTCTTCACACCTACTGTATCCACCACTGACACACTGTGTAGAGTGTGTACTGTGTGACACACTGTGCACATAGCCTCCCAGCTCTGACACAGTCAGTTCACTTTGGTAGCTCACTAAGCTAACAATGAAAATTATGGCCATGATTTTTCTTGCAGAAAAGTCATTAGCTAGTATGGGAAACCAAGAGATTTAAAGTCCTTATTCTCTATTCACTACTGACTTTCTTCCAGTCAAAGTTACTAAGCTACTGTCTATGTCGGGATATTTGAGTTTGCTCTTATGCTGCATAGAGATTTCTTTCCTCTGATCAACACTTGGCTCCTCCTTTCTCTATCAGAATTAATACCACCCTTCCAGATCAGTGCTGTATGATTTTCCAGTGGAGAATAGCTCACTGAGTAGCTCCTGCTCCTTGATCTGACAGACCTTTCCTTCCATCACCTGGTCTTTGCTTTGTTCAAGTGTTTGCTGCCTTTCTCCAGCATTAGAATGTGAGCCCCCTGCAGGGAGGAACCTCTATGACCTTTTCATTTCTAGGTTCTCAGTGCTTAAATCAAGACTAAGTACACAGTAAATGACTAGTGCTTCATCATTGGCACATGACTTTAATCCCAGCACTGGGAGGCAGAAGCAGGGAGATCTTTGTGAGACAGAGGCCAGGCTGGTCTACTACAAAGTGAGTTCTAGGCCAGCTGGGGCTACAGAAAGATCCTGTCTCAAAAAACCAAAAAGAAAAAAAATGTCAGTGAAAGTCAAATCTAAGTTAAAATAGGGGTTGGGAAATAAAGTGAAATAAAGCGAGGTTAGTTAAAGTATTACTATTGAAAAAATGAGGCTCTGACATGCTGAACTAAGCAATTCCTAAGAAAATACAGCTGTTTTTTGCATGATGTATAGAAATACAAGGACAATTTCTCTGGGAGTGGAAATGGGGAATAGAGGACATCAAATTTTTATTTAGAGATAGGTTTTTCACATTGCATTAATTATGCTGTACTCATCCGAGGAAATAGTACTCTAGAGCAACATTAATTATAGGAACGAGAATAAGAGTTTTATTTTAGGGAACAGCAGCGTATTCAGATTCTTTTTTTGGTGGCATTTCTCCAGCTAACGAAGCTAGCTGTCAAAAACTTCTTTCTTTCCCAGAAGATTCCTGTGAAGTGGGAGCTGAAGCTGGAGTTCTTTTCCAATATGAGCAAATCATATGCAAAAAAGCATTTTCAGTGACTGATGAAGGTAGTCCTTTGTCATATTTAGGAGCCTACACAACTTTGTTGTTGACTTTTGAAAAGTAGGATCTGAGGCATCTGATTACTTATAATCCATTATATATTGAAATATGTGGTTCATGGACTGAGGAATAAAGAGTAAGGAGGGTATTGCTTATGAGGAATGATGTGAAGATTCACAAATGTTTTACAAAATAATTTGTATTTGTTCATTAATTTATTCAAGACTACTTGTTAAGCACTAATTACATGCCATGGCATAGTTTTAGCTGCTCTAGATGAAATTAAAGAATACCCCCCATCCTTGAATGGTTTAATGTGGGAAGAAAGACAGACTATTGCAATGCAGTGTGATGAGGAAGCTTTTCACCATTATATAAAAACAGACAAGTAGCCTGTGTATGAGGTTTGGTATTGATCACATGATCATAATAAGTAATGTGGATTAAACAAAATCTCTGGCCAATACATGAAGCATGGATCCAAAAGCAGCATGCTAAAAAAAAATATTTGAAAAGGCTTCTAGGGAAAAGTAAAAAGGTA
This sequence comes from Nannospalax galili, assembly GCF_000622305.1. Lineage (NCBI taxonomy): Eukaryota > Metazoa > Chordata > Mammalia > Rodentia > Spalacidae > Nannospalax > Nannospalax galili. The sequence goes on from NW_008354532.1 coordinate 1,641,403, forward strand.
ACAACCTCAGCAACCTCTGATGTGTAGAGCTTTTGTATTTCAGTGGTGAGTTAAAGCTCCTACTAAGATGCTGAATGTGACAACGAGATCAGTTTAGCTGGTTCTGCTGAGACAATAACCAGGAGGTTCCAGCACATCTATTGGTGAGGACAGTAGAGCAGAGACTTACAGGAAAACCAGGGAAGAAGACGTAACGTGCTCTACACTGTATTTGCCAGACTGGAGCACTGTACAGAGAAACTGCAAGAATAGAGAAGCACGGTAAAGCAGCAGTTAAAGGAAGGGAAGAACAAGAGCGAGCAAAGGGGAGAGAAGAAAGACAAGTGTGCTTTTTCTCCTATGTGTATTCTAGGCAGATGAGGAGCAAATGCGAGCAAAGATCAATAATGCACATGTATGAAACTGCGGTAATGAAGCCCAGTGTTCTGATATTACTGAGAAAATGCTCTAAGAAATTTAGAAAAGAGAGCAAAAAATTAAGACCATAGACACAGAACCAGACTTTATAAATCCTGTTGCTGCCTCTTTCCTAACACTGTGTTGTTGGGCTGTTTTTAGCATCTCTGGATTTCAAGGTCTCATTTATAAATAGATGATACTGATTGTACCAGATGCTTAGGTTGTTATGAGAAATAATGGAATCAATGTGTATGAAGGACACAATAAATGCTGTTTTTGTCAACATGGAGGAAATATTGGTAACTAATGACTAGTTTGTTGATGTATGGGCAGGAAAGGAGAAAGAGAAGTCAAGGTTGACTTCCTGTTTTCCACAATTTTCAAGAAGTAGAGATAAGTGTAACTTTAATCACCCTCTGGTGACTGATCACTTGTCTTCCCTTATACTATTCTGTCTTGCAAGTTTACAGGTGTCTTTAAAGAAAAGCACTAGGCTTCAGGGCCTCTTTATTTTAACAATTCACTCTACCATGTGTAGTGTAGGCAGATTTTTCTGTGAATAGTAAGAATTATTTTATGATAATTAGAAGTTAAGATTTGAATGGAAAAAAATAGCCAGTGGTGGGGGCAGAATAATAGAGATAGATACTAAGAAAATATAGGAACACTATATGCTAATTTTGAGGAATTAGAAGATAATTGATTCATGAAGAAAGGAAATCATATAAATATTCATTAATTAAACAAACACAATAGCAAAAACCTTATGAAATTATTTTAATACAATATATACATATATAAATGTATATATACACACAAACACATATACACACATATGTGTATATACATATATACACTTATGTATATAAAGTACATATATGTATATATACCTATATACAATATATCTAACAGAAATATTTGCTTTTCAAACATAAGAGTGAAAAGCATTTCATGACACTGAAGACCAAAAGTGCGTATTTCATGTCATGATAATTCTGCATGGATGCTACTAGAAGGTCACACAAAATTTAGTCAGACACAGCTGCTTTACATGTGCTGTTTGCTCACTTGCTTGACAGTTGAGAAGCCATTCAGGGGCTGAGTGCCAGCAGTGTTTAGTCACCAGATCAAAAGTGAGTAAAATATTGAGAGCATTGCAATTAAAGAAGGTGGAAAATAATACTTTAAACTTGTCATATGAGGCTTGCTGAAGGAAATAGCTGTGCTGGATAGCTTTAGTTGTCAACTTGACACACCTAGGTAGAGGGAGCCTCAGTTGGAGAATTACCTCCATCATACTGGCCTGTGGCCATGTCTGTGAAGCATTTTCTTTATTGTTGAGTGATATCAGAGGGCCCAGCCCACTGTGGGTGGTGCCACCCCTGGGTAGGTGGGCCTGTATTGTATAAAAGAGCAGGTTGAGCATGGGCTGGGGGAGTAAGTCAGTGAGCAGCTATCCTCCATGGCCTGTGCTTCAGCTCCTGCCTCCAGGTTCCTGTCCTGAGTTCTTAGTGATGTAAGCCAAATAAACCCTTTCCTCCCCGAGTTGGTTTTGGGCAGTGAATTGTCACAGCAAACGAAGGTAAACTAGAACAATATCTATTTCATTAAAATTCAAAAGTCATAGGTCTTTGCAGCGGTGACTACAGCACACAGAGCAGGTTCCAGGCCTTATTTCTGTAGTTCTTTTCTAGTGGCTGCAAGATCATTTTTGATTTCAGGATCTTTTAACCCTGGGCAGATGTGGCATTACCATTATGATGGTCTTTCATAGAGTGGGGAGACTTTCGCTGGTATTTGCTGCCTTTTGAGTCTTATACATTGATAAAATATGATTTTACATATGATTTTCATGTTGTGGACTTGTAGATTTAAACATCTCACATCACTCAATAGAAATCAACTGTATAATTTCTTTGACATAAATTTTTCTTTTATTTTACCTGAAAAATTATATAGATATTTTGATTTGTGGTATTTTTATATTCTAGCAAGGAAATGCTTAATGGCCTTGTTTTATACAAAGCTGGTTACAATCTTATTCTCTAAATCCACACAGAGATAATGGTCTTTATGCTTTTATTTATTTATGATAGTACATTGGAAGTAGTTAGATCTTCAAGAATTTATTATGACCAAAACAGCATGTTTATCCTGTGAAAAACTGGGGCATGCTTTTCCAGTGACTGCACAAAATTACTATCAAGGTTTAATTTTCTGTGTTAATTAAGATCCTTTGTTTAGGTTAAATGAAGAATATTAACACAGGTGAAAGCACTTTTGAGGATGAGTAAGGTGTTTTGTCCATAAAAAGTCTTAGAGAGTGCTGTGTGTTCACTGGGCAAATGTTTAATTTGGGAAATACAGCTATAAGCCAAATTCTTCATTATCCTCAATTTAACTGAGAAAATTGCTTAATCTCAGTCTTTCTGTCTAGTTTGATTGGCATTTAACTGCTAGCTGTGAGGTGCGCTAGAGCCACAAGGACCTTAAAGTATCTTGAGACTTCCTGTCATTCACTGACACATATATAACAGGGATAGAAATGACTAGTGTGCGAAGACACAGGTATTCATAGATCTCGAAAGTTTAGATTATTGCATTGTAACTTTGTACCTTAAGACACTGTATTGGTTATCTGTTTCCTTGCTGTGACACAATATCAGACAAAAGAAACTTAAGGAAAGAATTTTTGGATTACAGTTTAAGGGGATACTGTCCACATGGTGGGAAGCCATGCAGGAGGAGCAGCAGGTGGCTAGCCACATTGCACCTGCAGTCTGGAAGCAGAGAGAAATGAACACTGTTGTTCCACTCACCTTCTCCTTTGTGTTCATTCTGAACCATATGATGTCACCCACCTCAGGATGGGTCTTTTCAGTTAAACCTCACGACATTTTCTCCTCAGAAAACACCCTCACAAACATACCCAGGGGTTTGTTTGAAATCCCGCCAAGTTGGCAATCAAGATTAGTCATCCCAGACACTAGTTGCTAATTATATTAATTATATAAATGCTAGTGCTCTATTCTTAACTTTCTAACTTGAAATTCATAAACATAATATCTTATTGTTTATTCATTAAATCAGTGAACCCCTTTTCAAACAAAAATGTATTCAAAGCATTGACTCAAACCCAGAATATTGTATTTGGTAAGTATCAATAGAACAAATCATTCCCTAAATACTGTTTTTAAATGAAGCGCAAAGACCCACCACGATTAGAATACTAAATTTCTGTCATGGTTATCACTTTAAAATATATGGGGCTGTGAATAAAAACAGTGGTAGAGCAGACAAACCAAAAGTGTGCCTACATCCAGCTAAATTCAACCAACAAGGGCATTTCATAATTAGAGAGGCTGAGTCCAAAGTATCATATATGAGTATCATATATTTGGTGAGTCTTGGTGATAAATAAAATTCTCTAGGGATAGGCAGTACTATAAAATTTTGTGTTCTTAAAAATATTTTATTGGCTCTGAGTTCAGAGTTGGTATTTATACTATAAAAGTTAGAATGAAACGTGTTTACTATTTCGCTAGTTGATTTTACTTAGCAAGATTTTAGAGGCTGACATGTGTATTGCTATTTTGAGAGTTTCTAGATTTTGCTAATGGCATTTGTTTTGTCTTGGCTTTGTTAACTACTCAGAATAATCGTCTTTCTTTTGTTATGCCCTAAGCAAATAATTCCTCATTCATACAAATTTTGTTTTCTTTTAATTGCATTGGAGCTGGTGCTTTCCCTAAAGCAGGAGTGCTAGTATTGACCCCCAGTTAAAAAGACATGTCTGATTTTTAAAAATTCAGTAAATAATAAACTATCACAATTCAATATGCTTAGGTATTCAATTAAAAGAGTCTGGTGGCCTAGTCTGCCAGCCAGGATGGGCAGCGGAGGGTTTTGTAGATGACTATTGATGTGGATGTCTATGTTGAAGGTTAGATCATTGGCCAACCCTGGTGATTTTCATAAGAGCAAGGGATGATGCAATTAGTTCGTGAGGCATGAAGACTTCAAGATACATGGGTGAGTGTAAGCCTCCTGTCCTTGGTAAAGGGAAATCTGATTAGTGGCAATAGCCACTTTTGGATTGTCCTTCTCATACCTATGAATTACTTTATCCTAGTTCCACATGGACTAATTTTATATGGACAAGAGAGGTATTAAACAATACACAACTACCATCATAATCATAACGAAAAATCTGACAAAACATAAAATGCTAATTTAGAAGTGTAGATCTTGAAAACGTTGTGTTTTGATATTTCTGACGACAGCTTAAAATTAAAATAAATACGTGAAGAAAATAAATCTATGCATTTATTTTCTATCTTATAATATTAATTTGATATTAGCTACAAGAATAAACACATAAAACACTAAAAACTTGGAAAACTGAAAGAATATCTTTTTCCTTGTAATAAGCATAACTTAAGAAATAATTATAGAAGAAGAAAGTGTGGTAAATCAATTATCATCAACATTCAGGACTCTGCTGCTCAAATGGCAGTGCTAGAACAATCCAGAGGTAAGCCACGTCAAGAGGGTGGTGGGTGGAAAGATGCAATACAGAAACTCACAAAAGACTTGTTTACAGAATGAGTTTAAAAGTATTCCTAGAAGTCTGCAATGAAATGGCAAAAGTAGCTAAAGAATTGCTTGCATGAATGTGGGTGGGTGATTATTTATTGGACCAAGGACAAGTTTTTAGAAGAAAATTATTCCCACTCTCCTAGCAACCTTTAATTTCCAGTAACTCCTCAAAGAGGGGTGGAGCCTCATGATCCCTTCTCCTCCCATAATGGAATGTTGATAGACCCAATTTTACGCAGCTCTTATGCAGGTAACCACAGCCACTGTGAGCTCATGAGTGCCAATGCAATGTTATATCCAGAAGACAGCATTTCATAGCATTCCTCTACATCCTCTGACTCTTAAGTTCTTTCTATCCACTGTCAGAATTTGAATGGAGGTACTCTGCATAGGCGGATAATACTGCTCTCAGAAACAATAGGTTATTGAATGAACATCCTAGTACCAGGTATAGGATAGCATCCCATTAATTTCTGGTCAGAGAGAACCTAGAGGCTTCCCCAACATTGCAGGCTATTGCTATTGCTCTTGAGTCAGAACTACATGGTAAGACTTTATTGCTAAAGATACCACATAGTTCAGTTATAGGACATAGTGAAATCAAGTTAGGACTAAACTTGAAGCTTCCTCCCTGCTGGTTAGCTTTCATAGTGCTGGAAAGTGCTATGCAGGCCAGTGGGGAAGAAAAGTCATCAATAGTTTTACCCAGCTGTAAACCTTGTATACCACAATATTGACTAGCCAGGCAAGACATAACCACTAGTACAATAGTGTCTTCATTGTTAAGGGGTAGCCAACTACTTTCTGATAGAATTTGAAGCCTATGCCACAGGGGGGAATTCATGCTTGTTACTGTAAATGTGATCAAAAGACCATGACTGGGGAGATCATAGTCCCTAGAAGAGGATCTATGACTACTGTTTTGCTAAATGGGCATGTTATCAAACTGTCTTCTAAATATTTCTGTCTATACACTTACATTATGTTGGTCTCAGTCTTGGTCAGAGAAGCTCCTTTTTTACAGTGGGCATCAGTCAATGTAGAGACATAACTGGTCAAAGTGCTGACAATAAGTGACTGTTGAGTTCTCATTTCTAAATGGAGCATCTATATCACCTCTGTAAGGCTCAGGGTCCTTACAGAAGATAGGGTAGAAATAATGAATGAGCTAGAGCATGGGGAGGAGTACTGAAAATACTTTGAATATTTACTTCAAGTTATTTTATAGCAGTTGTAGTTTTTCTTAAAACTGTAAGTTTTCTGTTAGATATAATACCTTCAAAATATTTTTCAGAGTCTTTGAGCTATAATATACAAACAGTCTCAGGGATAATATGCTTTAACTTTAAAAATTTGAATTTATGCTTTCTCCATATTAAAATAGCTCTTAAATATAATTTTTATTAATATATTGATCACTATTATATACAGTGCTTGTTATATTTTATTAGTACTGATATCAAATATTGAATTTAATATCACAGTGGTTCATTTGAGATTTACATAATTTTTATTATTAGGAATTTGTTATTAAATAGATTATGTTTGAGTCTGGTTGAGCAGGTGGGAGGTGAGGATACAATATTTGAAGTAGAATTGCTTTTCAAGTGGGATGGACATAGGAGTGAAAAAACAAGAATGAATAAATGGAGTGGGCTGGGCAGAGGTGTGAGAGGAAGCATAGCAGCACAGGGTCTTGAGGGCTGAGACAAGATGTGTGGACTGTGGGCTTGTAGGCAGTCAAGCACTATCAGAAATAAATTCAGACCTAGGAAATCAGAGGAAGAGCTTAAAGAGTGTGGTGAGGTAGTCATGGTGATAAAAGGGAAGATTTTAGAGATGCAATTTGAATTAACTGGAAGAAGAGCTCTGAGGCAGTGAGGCTGCAGAAGAGAAATCTGAATTTGTCAAAATGACAGGAACCAAAAACATTAAAGCCTTTAGGCATATGTTATATGACATTACAGTGTACTCAGTATGCAGTCTAATAGCTCACTCTAAAGAATTAGCAAGTACTAATAATTTATGTAGTTTGTGTTTATACTTGTGGAGAAGAACACAGAATATTATATATTATAGTGTGTTTACTTATATTTCTATTTTGTGGTATAGGTGTGCATTAATTTCACTTTCCTCAACATTTTGAACATAGAAAAATGCATTTTAGTCATAAGCAGTGGTAAACATGAAAGCAACCGACAAATATCAATGCATATATAATACTATACACTGAACACTGTTCTAGACACTAAGACTATAACAGAGTGATACAGAAGTGGTGGCTTTCCTCAAAAAATTTATATTTTTCTGTTAATGAGGGAGTGAAGAAGACAGACAACTATAAGCAATTCATTTATTTACCTTTTTGCTCATCCTTTCATATACTGTGTGCTATGAAGCATTTAAATCCTAGCCATTAAATCACTAGGACATCATGGAGCATTTAAAAATAGAGTACTATATTAGAAAGTGACAGGGCTGGTCAGTGACTTTAGTTAGACTTCAGATAGACTTGATTGTGAGAAGACAGCCATAGTAAGGTCTGGGGAAAGAGGAAAGGGCATTTCAAGATGAAGTTGCATCACATGCAAAATCACAGTGGTGGAGAGGAGTTTTGCATGTTTAAGAGGGGAGAAAGAGCACTATAAATGGAGTACTTAAGTAAACAGAAGAGAATGACAAGACAAGAGAGAGGCTGAGAGGCCATCACTGCAGAATCTGTAGACTTCAGTAAACCTTTTAGATAGTATGACTCCAGTTGTAATAGAAACCAGTGGAGGTGTGGCTGTAGCATGCTTTGATTTATGCTTCAGAACTATCATTTTAATTGCTCTGTGGATACCGAATCTTGGGTCGAGAGCAATTAGGAGGCTCTCACAGGGAATGGCATAGAGCTGAAGTTGGGAAGATGGTGAGAAGTTGGCATGATTTGTGGTAAAGTTGCATAACCTGCTGAAGAATTTTTTGAAGCTCGGGGGAAAGGCAGGAAGCAAGGATCACATGGAAGTTTCCTCTTCAGTAAATGAATGGATAGTGATTTTTTTTTAAAGAAATAGCAAAGGTTAGGTGAAAGGAGCAACTTGTGTAAATATTTATGTACATGTGTATGTGCATATATATGTGGTCAATCTTCCATTTTGACCTTATTTAGTTGTCTAAATGAGTGAATTTCAACAAAAGTTTCCAGTGTATATCCTGTGTTTCAATCGTTGGTTTAGATGCTATGATAGGGTGTATACATAGCTATAGATGGATATATATGATAAGTATGTAGATGTTTAATTAGATATTGATAATGCCTATAGCTAGATATGAAAACAGAAGGAAGATGAATAGTACTGAGGATGGAGATAGGTTTGCTATTTTTCATTCTATCATAAAAATGAAAGGCTACTTCAATAGGATGATGCTCGATCAGATGAAATAAGTGGGATACCAGCCATGTGGGTGTTTAGGACAAATTTGTAGATGCACAGAAGAAAGCAAAAGGAAAGTGAGAGGTGTGCCTTGCTTCCTGGAGGAAGAGTATGGAGTTCACTGTGGAATGAGCTGGAGGGGGAGAACAGTAGCAGACAGGGCCAGGAGAGACAAGGGACCAGGTGAGTCACATGAAGTGGAGCATTGATGGAATTTTCTGATTCGCTACTGGAGGGTTTTAAGCAGAGGAAAGTCCTCAGACATTCAGAGGACTGGGATTTCTAGCCCAGTGTAAAAAGCATCTTATCAGTCACTGTGTTCCAGCAAGGTAAGAACTAAAGAAGGGGGATCAGGCTCTAGTTGAAACGACTGTATTTAAAAATATCAGGATGGGGGGCTGGAGAGATGGCTCAGCAATTAGGAACACTGGTTGTTTTTGCAGAAGACCCGGGTTCGAATCCCAGCACCCACATGGCAGCTAACAACTGTCCATAACTCTGGTTTCAGGGAATCTGACGGCCTCTTCTGTCCTCCACGGGCATTGCACAACACAGGTGCACTTACCTACATGCAGGCAATACACGC
>NW_008354532.1:1650626-1716533 GCF_000622305.1 Nannospalax galili
TTAAAAAAAATCAGGATGGTCCTAGAGGGTAAAGAAGAATGGTTGGATTCTCGATTTATAATGAAATAGAACTGATAGGCTTCATCAACAGCTCAGATTTTGGGCATTAAAAAATGAGAGGAATCAATGGTTTCTATGTGTTAGAGAGAAAATTGCTATTTACTAATTAAGATAGATCTTAAGAGGGGTAGGTTTAGGATAAAAACAAGTATTCAGTTTTATAACACATACTATAAACACAAGTGGCAATGTAAAATAGGAATATTGGCATTAAACAGACTTGATCAGTTTATACTTGAATATAATGTGTGAAACCTATTTGACTATGGTTATAAATATAGGAGCAGTAAACATTAGGTTACATTGGAAGCTGAAAGACAAAGTGCAGTAACTTGGGCAAACCCCTACAGGAATAGAGGAAGGGTCTGAGAATGAACTGTGGTCCCTTTGTATCTGGAAGGCAGGGAATAAGAAATCAAGTGAAAATAGCCTTTCAAGATGGAGGGAATTGTCAGTTTTGTCAAATACTATGCCAAGCATATTTGTGATTTGGCAATATGAATATTACTAATATTTGACATGAAAAATTTTGGTAAGGATTATAAAGGCAAAAACTTTGGGGTTAAATCAAGAGAGAGGGAGAAAGGACTTAAACCCAACAGATGTAGACTTTCAAACTGTCCTCACAGGGAGTGGGAAAGACTGATGGATTGGTTCTTGCAATATTGTGAAATGTGGACTTGAACTTAAAGGTGTCCCATTGTATTTTTCCAGCAGTGAAGGGAGTTAGGAGAGTGGGGACAGACTAGGGAATGACCAGAGCTGAGCATGGGTCTACTGACAGAACATGGGTAGAGTTAGGGCTTTCCCTAGCTGTTTGCCTCTCTGGTTCTGACAGGAACAATCGGGCACACATGTCTAACAAAGGCGGGCATTTCTGTCTGTAGCTGTGATGAAAGAGATCATCCCCATTTCACAAAATGGCAACCCTAAAGGGAGTCAACTTTAATCCTCCACTCTGTACCCCAAAGCATGGTTCCTCAGCAAATCTTTTCAGAGGGTGATTTTCGTTCTAGGCGATGAATGAGATGCTGAACAAGAGTCAGCAGGAATCAGGTGAGCTGTGTTCTGTAGTTCAGTATTGGGGACATGTGTGAAAATGGAAAAATGGAAAATGATATACATTCTGAGTTGCGAAGTTTGTATTCAAATGGAATACTTTGAAGTTAAGATTTCTTTGACATACAATTATTCATGATGGTTAGATTTTGAGGATGGAATCACATGATACTGGCAGAGAAACAAATCATTGAAAGTAAGATGCCAAGGAACTGAGAAGCCAGAAAATTTATTGTTGGATGTTGGAGTCATTGAGAATGTTAAAGACCAGGAAGAAAGACCACTTAGGTGCTAAAATCACAAATAAATGAAGGACCAGTGACTGAAAGATTCATAACAGAAAAAAAAAATAAGATAAAGTCTAAGAAGCAAGTTTCAGGTGATTTAGGATGTTGGAAAGATGAAGGGGAACTATTTGAGATGACATTGGAGACCAAAGAGCAACTTTCACGTTAAGGCTCTAAGATGCATGGATTGTGAGAAAAAATATCAAACCAAATCAAAACAGAACAAAAACGACTAGCCAAACCAACCAAAAATCAAAGAAACAAGAAAATGTTACCATTTTCAGTCAAACTATGGACTAGATTTTATTAAAAGCAAGAAAATAAAGGAAGATTTGAGAATGTAGGTGTGGGGGTTGCTAACAGAAGAGCTTGAATACCAGGGTGCAAGGAGATGGGTGGGGTTAGGAGAGTGGGGACAGATTAGGGAGTCACCAGAGCTAAGCATAGGCCTGCTGACAGAACAGATGGAATGAAAGGTTAGGTCATCTGATAGTGATGGAGGGGAATGGGAAGGTACAGACATATTGAGTTGTCCTGCAAATCTCAAAGTAAGCAGCATTTTAAAATCTCCCAAGTGGTGGCTGCCTTCCTGGGGGAAGAATTAGCTCATAGGAGTACACAGAGGAGAAAGGCCTTGGGACAGATAGAGATACTGGTTAGGAGGAAGATAATGAGATGTGAACTGCAACACTTACATGGCCTTTGATTCAGAGGCTTGTTGGAATTTCCTTTATCCATCTAAAAATTGAAGGTGTCCAATTTTATTTTCCAGCACAAGTTGAAACTTCTCATTTGTGAGAAGTCTGTACTAAAAGATTGTCTTTTGTGAGCACTTCCATTTCTGACAGTACTTATTTTATAGTTATTAATTCATTTTCAAATGGTTGCTTGTCATTTATATATTAATTATATACCTGATAATTAGATTAATCTAATCAGTCAGCATAGAAGATTAAGGTGGAATGGTCCAAACAATTTGGCTTCTTGAAAATGTATGAATTCTGATCTAAAAAGAAATACACAAATATATTCCCATGCCATCATAGATGGATTTGATTGGAGTTGAAGTGAAACATACTGTAATTTAAGGGAAACATACAATGCTTGCCCTGATGATGTCACATTTTTAATATTTTGCACTGTCTAGCTCTGATTGTATAAATGTAGATTTAGTAATCGACTGAAAACAAAAGGTAGAATATGTATGAAGGTTCCTTGAAAACTAAAACCTAGATCTGCCACATGACCCACCTCGCCACTCCTGGGTAGTCAGTCACTTGAAGGACTCCAAGCCAACATGTCTCAGAGATACTTGTATACGAATGTTTCTTGCAGAACTATTCACAATAGCTAAGTTATGGAACCACCCTGGTTGTCCAACAATGGAAGAATGGTACAGAAAATGTTACACACACACACACACACACACACACACACACACACACACTTTTTAACCATGAAGAAGAATAAGGAATGCAGCTATGTTGTCAGCGGGAAAATAGATGCAGTTGGAGATAATCATTTTAACTAAATTAAGTCAGTTTCAGATAGTCACATATTGAATGTGTTTTATTATTTTTGATTCCTGGATTTTTATATAAATTCAAAAACAATACATATGGCATGAAAGTAGAAGCAAAACTGTCTGGGAGAACACAGGGACCAACAGGGTGATAATAGAGAGGGATAATAGAAGGGGAATGGAAAACATGCTCACAATAAATTTCATACTTACTTGAAAAATGTCCTATGTAACATAATATCATGTGTAATGAATATTCATCAATGGAAAAAACAAAGGAATGTACATGATATACATATATATGAAGATATCATGCTGAAAGTCATAATTTTCATTTTGTGTAATGAATTTACACTAAGAAAATATTAACACATAAAGAAAATCCTTCCAAAGAGGTGACAAAAAAAAACACCAAAGCAAAACCAAACCAAACCAAACCAAACCAAACCAGTGACCTAACCAACCAACCAAACAAAAGAACAAGAATAATAAAACATAGCCTCAAAAGAGGCAAGAGAATTTCAGTTTCCACCAGAATAAAGTTTCTCTGAATACTGCTTCATTCATGGCTTGCTGAAATATAATTAGTCAATAAGGAATCAAATCAATTTCTTCTGTTATTTATCTTTACTTAATTTGAATGAATAATCTTATGAAGTGTGCTAATTATAACTCCAATTTACTTGGAATACTAGAGAAAGCAGCAAATACACTTTGGCTTAGAGGCTCATACTTAAACTCTGTCTCCAGCTATATTGGACATCAGCAGCATTTGTCCAAATCAGGCCAAAGCATAACACCCAGATGTCTTCTGTATTAATAGTTACCACTTTATCTATTTGCAAAGTACTTACTACAAGCCTTAGAGCCTCATAGCTATACCATGAGGTAGGGATTATTATGAGCTCCATTTAACAGATGAGGAAATGAAAGTGCTCTTTGTTAAATAACTTGAAGGCCACAGTCATAACAGCTGTTAAGAGCTCTGCCATTTGAAAATAAGAACTCTACTTTCAGAGCCTAAGATGTTGTTGACTATGTTGTCTCTGCCCACATAACTTGGAGTGTCTCAGCAATTCTCCCACTGAAGCTGGGCCTTATCTTCCATACACCAGCTGCCCCATCTCTCATCCTTGTGTGGTTCTTATACCTAATAAGCAGTTCTGAGGGATCACCAAAGTTGTCAACTGTTTTCCCAAATTCATCTGCTGACCCAGGTCACTGCATCTCTGACAGTGCTGCCTTTTTTGATCTTCCCTCTTATCCATATCTCTGTTTATGAACCCGCCTTGTTAGGTGCAAAAGCATTGTCTAGGTTAAAGATGTTTTCTCTTGTTGCTAAGAAAGTCATTAGTCCTCAGTGTCAGGGCAGACTTGGGATTCATGCAAATGGGCAATGAACCATGCTCCAATTCTGGGTGGATATGTTGTTTCCTTGACAGGGAAATTAGCACTGCTTCAGTGAAGCTGAAAAACCAAATCAAACCAGACAAAACAACCACCCAACCAACCAAACAAGAAACAGAAAACCCTGTTGAAAATAGTTGCTGTAGCATCTTTCCCTACTGCACTCCTCACCTTCTTCTCCATACATCCTAAGGGATTGAAGGGGCCCATAAGCAGTCTCCTATTTTTTTCAACACATGTTCTTTATTTCTTCTCCATCAATGACATATCAATGGACCGTTCTGGCATATCAATGTCCATGTACCAGAAACAAACAAACAAAAAGAACACAATAAAACAATACTTTCTTTTCTCTGTTCCCAAAGCCAGTTTAATTCAAGCTCTGTAAGTGGATACTGGGGCTACCTCTTCCATAGCTTGACAGGCCACCTTAGTGTTCAGTAGAGACATAGGATCCATGTTTTTCATAACATCTTTTTCTAAAACCTTCCAGACAGAGGAATGATTCTGAAAAGGTTTAAGAATCTTCATACAGATTCCAAGTCCACCAAAAACAAAGAAAAGACATATTTTTGATAGTATCTGTAAAAGGGCAGCCTTAGGCATAAATGTGAAATGGAGGACACTTGTCTTCTGGGGTTCCAGGCTCCTCCTTTTCAACTATTCACTTCTTTCCTTTCTTAAAGACAGAATGAAAAGTAAAGAAGATGTCACTGTAAGGTTTAATTTAATAACTATGTATTTTAAACTCATTTGTAATTATAAGATGTCAGGCATTTTTCTTTGTCATAAGAGTAGCTTCTGATGTCTTTCAGGGGACATCAGAAAGAAAGGAAAAGAAGTTAATAAATAATTTCTGGCAGCCTGAAAATCAAAACTTACAGCATAACAACTATTATGACTATTGGTTCAGTTGATAGGGCTATTTAAAGATTTTTTAAAATGCATGCTGAAAAGCTAAACAGGAGTATTATGTCTTTGCCTGTTCTTTGTCGTGTGAAACTCACTGCCAGGGAAAGTTTTATCACTCTGTGAAAACTTGCACTTTGAAAGACCATATTCTTAATTTGGACTGGCAACTGTGCCAAATATCTTGGCAACTTTACAAAAATAGCTGTAATGTTAAAGGAAAATGATATGCTATAAAGGCTGTCATACTGTTACACTCACAGGGAACAAAATGGAATTAATGTAGCATTTTCTTGTTACCTTGAGATTTCAGTAAAAAAAAAAACCACATGTTATTCCGTGTAAGAGATACAAGTATTGAATGCATAACTTTTTCTGTTGCTTATATCAACAAGTGGAAACAATTTTTTTTTCTTTGAGTAACAATCACAGTCAATAATTATAATAGTGAGTTCTGTGACTTCATCTGAGAGAAATAAGCAATGGAAAATTTCTGATCCTAGCCAGAATTTTGATGTCTTTTTATATAGCTGAAGGAAATGATCTGCAGTCTGGAATGTTCTGTAATAGATTTGGAGATGCAACCAAATTAGAAATAATACTATTATCTACCACTATTTTCAGCACATATTATATAAAAAACATTGATATACATTACTTTAGTGTTTATTCAACCTTCGAGGTAGGTCTTATTCTTTCTATTTTGAAGGATCAGCAGAAGCTCCAATAGTTTGCTGACTTGCTCAGGTACCATTGAAGTGCCAGAATTAAGATTCAAGCCTGTGGTGGTGGTACATACTGGTAATCCTAGCACTTAAGGGTGCTGAAACAGGAGGATCACAAATTTGACACCAACTGGGGCCACATAGCCAAACCGTTTCAAACAAAACAATTTCAAAACATCATTTAGCCATACCTAAAGCCTTTACCCTTTCAACTATATTCAGAATATCTCCAGAATAAAAATAAATCCTTCACTATTTGTCAAACCAGGATACAAGTGGCAGTTGCTTGGACCAGGGAAAGTATAATAGCAAGGTCTTAGGTTAGGGACAAATAAATTAACCAGGGTTAAAAGTGATTCCCACTCATTAGATCAAATTTGGTAAAATCAAAATATTGAGGGTGATTCAGTGCTGTTGGGTTGAACCAGAAAGAGTCATTGAGAGAAGAGAGATAAATAATGCCTAGTTGGTGTGGAAAACCAGAAGGAAATGTATTAATTCAAAGTCTACTGAAAAATTACACATACTCTATTTCTATATGAGTCCATGTATGTAGCTTAAGGCCATATAACAAGAAAGAGTGCCAGACAGGAGAAACCTCCCTTAGAGTTGTTGACCACGGTAGTCCAAGAGACTCCCAAAATGACATAGGCTATTGTTACAGCTCTTGATTATCTTCCAGAAATTGAAAGTAAGACCCTATTGCTGAAGACAGGACATATTTCAGACACAGGACTTGGAGCAATGGGGCTAAAACTGACTTGGAAGCCTCCTTCCTGAAAACTAGCTCTCATAGTTTAGAAGACACTATGCAAGCTACTAAGGGAGAACATCAATCAATGGTCCAATCCCAGCTTTAAAACCACAGCAATAACCAGCACACCAGATATTGGTACAGTGGCATGTTTATCTTGGGGATAATCAACAGCTACTGTATTGGAGAGAAGTAATGGGTGTCTCTGTAAACATAGCCAAATACACATGCCTGGAGAGGTCACAGATTTTAGAGAAAACCCCAAGGCTCTCACATTCCCTAGACGAATGAAATTTCTCATTGTATGTTAAATATGGATCCTTATATTTACAGACAAATACGCTAGTCACCACTCATCCAAGAAGCTTCTTTTGCAATAGACAGAGACAATGACAGAGTTCTACAACTGGTCACAACACAGAATGTGCCTGTGAGATGCCTTACCCAAAGTGGCATCTACAATGGAACTTCTACACCTAAGGCTCACAGAACATAGTAGAACAGGAGTAGAGAAAATTCTAATGCATCTCTCAACTCTCATCAATGAAGCTCCCTCTCACAACAGAGGGCAATGAAAAGAAAAGGCCACACATGACCAAAGCATAGAGAGTAAGCGTCTGCAGTGTGGGTCCCTGGACAGAACTCCTTTATTTAACTTCTCCCACCCAGGGCTCAGGGACCATTGTGGAAGAGAAGGCAGAGAGATTGTATGGGCCAGGGGAGGAGGTGCATGACCATATGGAAACAGTGTTACAGGATCCTGGGACCTTGCTCATACGAACCTACCACAATGGTGTCAGCATACACAAGACCTGTGCACACTCAAGCAGACAAAACCCAGCATAGAACTACGGAAACAGGCAGCAGGCCCAAACCTTAGCAAAAGAACTATTGGTAGCTGATTACTGATGGCTGAGGGAGAGTTGATCTTCTTTAAGGGAGTGACTCTAGATAGACTAACTAGACCCCGGCACATGAACTTGCACTGTAGGACATCTGGATACAGTAACTTGACTCCATAGGCCTTAACACATATGACAGAATGTGTGAAATCCAATGGAGGGGCTATGGGAGAGTGCGGATGGGGGAGGGGGCATAAAGCTGATTAAGATGTTTTGTATGAAGCACACAAAAATTCAATAAAAATATACACCCCCCCAAACTAAAACAAAACAATAAAAGGATAAGAAAATATGGGCCTGGAGAGGTGGTTCAGCAGCTAAGAGCACTGGTTGCTCTTGCAGAGGACCTGAGTTCAGTTCCCAGAGCCCACATGGTGAGTAAAAACTGTCCAAAACTCCAGTACAGGGGATCTGACGCCCTTTTATGACCTTCATGGGCATTACAGCACCTGGTGCATTTACATACATGCAGGCAGTGCACTCATACACATAAATTAAAAATAATAAATAAAATATTTTAAAAAGTGAAAGAAGATATGATATAAAATATTCAGCATTCTTAGCCAGTCAGGAAGATGCAAATAATTTGCACTGAGATGCCATCTCACCCCAGGCAGAATGACTGGGATCATCATCAAGGAAATAATTACAAATGTTGGTGAAAAGGCGGGGAATAAATTCATCTTATACTACTGATGAGAATGTAAATTAGTACAACCACTATGGGACGTTAGTACCATATGATCCAGACATAGAGCTCTTGGATAGATACTCAGAGGAATAGATTTCAGTTAGAACACAACACAGACACCTTCACATCCATGTTTACTGCAATACTATTCACAACAGTCAAGATATGTGTGTTGGTTTGAATGGAAATGTCCCCCAATAGGCTCCAAGTATTTGGACATTTTGTCCCCAGTTGGTAGCACTGTTTCGGGAGGTCTTAGAAGATGTGGCCATGCTGGAGGAAGCATGTCACTTGGGGTGGGCTTAGAGAGTTCTGAAGCTTTTCCGAATCTCCAGTTGCTCTTTGCTTCCTGTGCCTACTTGAAGATGTGAATGCTTAGCTTCTGCTCCTCCTCTAGATATGACCAAAGTATATGATATATGAAAATGTTATGATGAAACCTTTCAATTTGGGCAATCGATATTCACTAATAAAAATAACACAAATATGAGATGTTTGAGAAAAAAGCAAAATCCTAAGGTGTTTCAGACAGGGTTCAACAAGAAACAGTGTACTTTTCAGTTTCTACTATGTATTTCACATAGCATTATTGTGCTAGATATAGAACACATTCTGAGCCCAGTCATGAGGCATGCTAAAAAGAGCAGCCAGAAACATCTTCCTGGCTCCTGGTATTATTTATAAACAATTCTGTACTTACTATTCTGGTAGTAGGACCAGAGAGAATTTTTCAGTAAGAGTCACAGAACTGCTGTAAGTCACATGTAGCATCAAATTTACTGACATGGACATGATGCAAGAAGCTCAGTAGACTAGCCTTTGCCGCAGTCCATTCTGAGCCTATACAGCAACCCAACACCATGCTCTGGTTTCCTAGGTGATATTTATGTAATGATGATTCTCACGTGGATCAGGTATGACTGTACTCCTGGCTTAAACCTTACCATTAGCACAGGAGTAAATACCTCTCATAACGTCTCCACTGGGTCTCTCTCTCTCTCTCTCTCTCTCTCTCTCTCTCTCTCTCTGCAACTCTCTTATGATATCTCCAAGAGTCTAAAGCTATGCCTTCTCTCCTCCATATTTATTATTTATTTGGAGCTTTTCCCACTGCAGATGCAATAGCCAATTAGAAACTTTTTACCATAAGCTATACTATCTTATTACACAGCTGACACACTTCCTTTACCGGACTGCCAAGAAAGAGATCTACAAAGTGAATTGAGTGTTAATTTCTAAGGGAGAAAGGCAACTCCCTTATTCAACATATGCTTCTAAATCATATTTATTGGATCAAATAGCAAGGGGGAAATGCTATTAACAAACGGTGTTGTCATGGGTCAGTGACCACAATTCATGCATATACGTTCTCATAGTAATCTTCCGGACCACTTACCGAAGGCAATGCTAGAGTTGCAGTTCAAGTAAGTACAAGCCAATTAACAGCAGGATCTCAAATATCTGGAAATGCAGCTTTTGGCATAATAATTTCAGAATCAGAATCAGAATCAGAAGTTTGCACCAATAATTTTGCAAGAGCTGCTGTTATACTCAATCTTCGTTTAGGTTTCACTTTTACTTTAGGTTTAGTTACAACCAGTTTTTTTAAAATTTCTTTCTCAGCTGCCAAGCCATAACAGTCCTCATCAGAATCTAATGAGTCCTCCGTGTCATCTGGACACAAGAGGCTTGGGGCTGGAGCTAAAGGCTCTTTCCTTACAGAAATGTCTATAGAGGGCTCTGAAGAAGTAACCTCTTGAATCTCCTTAGCAACTTTACTCTTTAACTCCTCAGAAACATCATAGAGATTAACTGCTTCACTAGAAGTACAAAAAACATGAGATGGGGACAAACTATTTGGACCTTAATTAATTAGTATAATAGCTGTTCTGATGAGCGCCCACACAGACCAAAAATGAAGTGGTATTGTTTCTCCTGTCTGAAATGCCTTTTCCACATTTGTTCTGACTCTGTCCCATACTTCTAAATCTAAAGTTCCTGTATCAGGAAACTGTGAATTAAACTCTACAACTATTTGCACACAATTATCCATCTGTTTTCTGGAAACTTGTGCACCATTACTATGAAGAATATGATGAATTAAAGAAACAAAACGAGTAGATTTACCTTGTCCCATTACCCTGCAATAATGTTTTAAAAATAATTTTTAGAAACCAACCACAGCTGCCAACTGGTACCAGCCTGTCAAATTATCCGTCAGTTCCTTTGGATGACCTTTACTTACTTGGCCAAGACTCCGCCACCTCCTCTGGGTAACTTGTACTTACCTGCAACTCTATCCTGAACACCTTCTCTGAGTGCAATGTTGGGGTCCCTGTTCAGGCGCCAGCTGTCATGGGTCAGTGACCACAATTCAAGCCTGAGGGGCTTGGGGGCCCCAAGGTATAACTGCAGAAGAAATCAGGACGCAGGGGTTGCAGAGGCGTGTGAACCAGTGCATGCTTTATTCTAAGAATCAACTTTATTTATAGTACAACAAGAGGAAAAGAAAATGTTCTTCTCAAGCCAAATTACCTCATCATGATATGTACAGTACGTTTATGATATTTGCAGTACCTTCGTGTTCCCAGGGCTCAGCCCTTTTTGGAATCGTACCTGTCCTTCCATGCCTATTAAACATTCTGTTCTTTACCTATAACTTTATTAGTTACACAGCCTTATTATACAAGCTTACTTATGTACGTTTAATAGGGTTCAAGGAACTGTCAGTGTCATGATAAAAATCACTACAGAAGAACATCCAAGTTCTCAGGGAACTGAGGCTTCCTGGTCCAGATCTGAGTTTGCTACTTCAGATCAGAGCTCAGGCCTTCACAGGGTGTGGGGTAGCTAGTGTCCCTAGTTGAGCTAGAATATGACACACCTAAAAAAATAAACAAATTCAGTTCCTGTCATCAAAAACCAAAATTCCATTTTGTACCAGCAAATGAATGTAGGTAATTGAGTAACCCAACAGGATTTACCAAAGAACTGTTTATGATACTATGTTAATTGTGGCTGAGGTGGAAAAGTAAAGGACTGTGAGTAGATTCAGTCCTATATTTAGATAGCCTTTGGAATTAGCTCATCTCTTAAGTCTAGTTTGTCAATCACAAAACACTTGAAAATAGTCTGTCTTCTGTGTCATAAAGTAGGTATTAGAGTGACCATTTCCATAATGGTCAAGTAATATATTGTTACTTGAAAAATATCTCAAAGGTTGTATCTTCCACATATGTCAATAGAATATAATATTCCTCTTATCATTTGAATTACATATTTCATGTAAAAAATCTCTTCCCATTGAAAAGTAAACCCCATTAGGGCAATAATGATATCAGCCTCATAACTGCATCTGTAGCACACAATGTGATATCCTGCATGGTAACTACAATGCATACAACAATAAAGATTGCTGCATGCATAAATAAAAGAAAGAATGCAACCACAGTGTATGCTGCGATGGACTCAAATGTTAGGCAAAATTTGCTTATGGGACTAAATAGCTTTGTTAAAGATATGAAAAATCTGCCAGGTGTGGTGGCACAGGCCTTCAATTCCAGCACTTGAGAGGCAGAAGTAGAGGCAGGCAGATCTGTGTGAGATCAAGGCCAGCCTGGTCTACATAGTGAGTTCTAGGCCAACTGAGGCTACAGGGAGACCCTGTCTCCTAAAGACAAATTTCTTTCTTTCTTTCTTTCTTTCTTTCTTTCTCTCTCTTTCTCTCTCTCTCTCTCTCTCTCTCTGAAAAATCTGACTTCTTTAGAATTGTATTTTTAGTGGTCAAACACCTATTTCCTTCTAAAATGATACATGAAGATTGACCTATTAATTGACAAATAATACAAGACAGCTTTCAAGTTGAGTATCATTCTACAATTAACTTCTATTGACAATACTTGCCAAGAAAGATATCTAAGAGATCTTTTCTAATTTCAGTGAATATTTATTGTTATCCTTAAATTACAAGAGCATCAATTTAAGAACTTAAGAGAGTCAAAAGTACAATTCAATTCCTATCATTTACTAAAAAGAAGGAAAGATCTCAAATCCATTTAGAATGTGCTACAATTCAAATCCTATATAAAGAAAGTCAACACTCTGGAGTTATCAATTTACTGATGATTCTGTATCTGACATTTGATAGTGAGTTAAAATTTATATAACTATATATTTATATAGTGTTTTAATTAAACTGCCATTTTTTTTTAGAAATAAAACTCCTAATTTAAAAGTTGCAAAGCTTCAAAATACAATGTTGTGGGTTTTGGAACCAAACAGCCTGGAATTGAAACAGTACTTCATCAGTGACCAGCTATGAATTTGAAGCATGGAACAGGTAGATGCTGCTCATTTTACAAGGTTTAATGAGAACTGCCAATCGTAAAACTTTTTAAAAAGTCAGTCAGATGCTGGGCGTGGTGGCACACGCCTTTAATCCCAGCACT
The DNA here is from genome assembly GCF_000622305.1 of Nannospalax galili. Taxonomy (NCBI): domain Eukaryota; kingdom Metazoa; phylum Chordata; class Mammalia; order Rodentia; family Spalacidae; genus Nannospalax; species Nannospalax galili. The sequence goes on from NW_008354532.1 coordinate 1,663,391, forward strand.
TGGGAGGCAGAGGCAGGCGGATCTTTGTGAGTTCGAGGCCAGCCTGGTCTGCATAGTGAGTTCAAGGCCAGCCTGGTCTGCATAGTGAGTTCCAGGACAGCTGGGGCTACAAGGAGACCCTGTCTCAAAAAGACAAAAAAAAAAAATGTCAGTCAGGTGGTGGGTGTTCAATATATTTGCTATCATTAACTTTTTTGAAGTCCAACAATTAATAAGTAGAAGAAATAAAAGTTTAACTCTAGTTTTAAGTTTTTAACTTCAGCATCCTGTCTACCATATCATGTTAATTTATAATTATTTAAATTTATTTAGAATGGTACATATTTTGCCCATGTGGCACTCTCTCTTGGCATTTTGAGACTGCACAGCATTGCTATAATTGTTTTTTTTTCTGAAATGTGACCATTTTGATTATATAATTATATTGCTAGTAGATGATTTCCATTTCTTAATGGGAATGGTTGAAAAGATAATAGCTTTTAATTTTAACTATATATTTATTATAAAAAATCTGATATTCCAACTCTAATTGCTTATGGATTTTTCAGTTATTGACAAAGTATCACTGAGGGCTGAAAACAAAGACTTCCTTGGTCTATCCATAAATATCTCCTGTCTACACTATTAGAACTGCAAATCTTTTGACTTGAATACTTCATGTTATTTAAAACTAGAGTCATTTTCACATCCAGAGTATTATTTTCATCTCCACCAGGAAGTGTCAGATTAAATATTGTACTTAATTTAGAAAAAGTGGTTTTCGCAAGTCATAAATATAGATGTAGGTTATAACCATGTGACCTATGGAAGACAAGATCACTGGGAGAGAATTTCTGTGTGCTGCTTTTGTGTTCTTTGTAGGACTTCCAAGGGCAGATATTTAGGAAGAAATTAGAATTCAGGAGAAAGATTTGGACTAGAAACATAGCAATTTCAGTGGCTATCATGAAGAAAATAGCAATATCTGAGATCTCTAACGGATGATGTGAAGAATCTACAGAGGGCAACTTGGAGAACACTAAAAATTAAAGGATAATTGAAGTGGCAAAGAGACAGCAAAAGATGCTGAGAAAGGAAAATCTAAGAGTCAGGAAGAAAGCCAAGACATGCTGTTGTCTAGGACACATAAGATCCAATCTTTTGACATATATATGTATTTATATATATAATATTCATAGATATATGAAATATGAGACTTTCTCTTTTATATATATTTTATTTACTGTTTTTATTTTATGTGATGAATGTATTTTCCTGCACCCGTGTTGTGCAATGCCCGCAGAGGACAGGAAAGGCTGTTGGATCCCCTGGAACTGGCGTTACGGACAGTTGTTAACTGCCGTGTGGGTGCTGGGATTCCAACCCAGGTCTTCTGCAAGAACAGCCAGTGTTCTTAACCACTGAGCAATCTCTCCAGCCCCAAAATTTGAGAATTTCATATAATGTGTTTTGCTCACATCCACTCCCCACTTCTCCCTCTAAATACAGAACTACCTCCTCATCCCTAACCTTCCCAATTTCATGTCCACTTTGTAAAAATTATTTTATTTATTATTTTTATTTTATGTGTATGAGTGTATTGTCTGCATGTATGTAAGTGCACCCATGTTGTGTGATGCCCACAGAGGACAGATGAGGGTGTCAGATCCCCTGGAACTGGAGTTCTGTATGGTTGTTAGCCACCATGTGGTTGCTGGGAATTGAACCCCAGTCTCTGCAAGAGCAGCCAATGCTCTTAATGGCTGAATCATCTCTCCAGCCCCTTATCCTGTTTTATTATTTTTTTTCTAAGTAACCCACTGAGTTCAATTTGTGCTGCCTTTATACTTGTAAATGTGGGTCAATTCAGGGGCTACACCTTTAAAGAAAATTGACTCCCCTGTCCCCAGAAACCATCAGCTGTCAATAGCTCCTCAGTTAGAAGTGGGATCTTGTGAACCCTTTCCCACTCCACACTGGAATGTTGACTAGCTTGCTCCTGTGCAGGTCTTGTGCAGGCAGTCACAGCTGCTGTGAGTTCATGAATGGCTCAGTCGTGTCATGTCCAGAGGACACTGCTTGGATCCTTCTTGACCTCTGGCTCTTACAATCTTTCTGCCTTTTCTTCTGCAGTGATCCCCTAAATGCTTTTTGAGCTATTAAAGTAAGATTTTGAAATATATTAGTGGAAACAACAGATAAACATATGCTACTGGAAAGAGATAGGCAAAATGTAATAAGTAAGCAAACTCTGCATTTTGTTAAAAGTTGATAAATACATCAAAACATAATAAAAGTAGTATAAGAAACACTGGGAGAGCAGTGGTTAGTGTTACACCTTTAAATCAGGTACTCTGGGTAGGTAAGTCTCATTAAGAAAATGGCATCTTAGCAAACTTTAAGAGGGTAAAAGGGAGCTATAGAAATAGTTACCAGAAGGCTATAGTAATCTATATGTTTCAGTATTATTCATCTCCATAACTGTGTACTGTATCTTTTTTATAGTCAACCTTATTTGTCTAAGCACAGAAGAATGAATAAATAACTGATATGCTCCAGGTCTGATATTTTAGATGGGGTGTGTTATGGGATTTGGAAAGAGTGCATTCAAAATAACACTTAGATTACTCACAGAAAGCAAAAGGGTAAAGACAGTGGACTGATGAATTGAGACCCAATGAAGAGATTAAAGAACACAAGAGAAGAGACTGGAGAAGGCTCAGTGGTTAAGAGTGTTTACTGCTCTTGCACAGGACCCTAGTTTGGTTCCCAACACCCAGATCAGGCAGCTCACAGCAGTCTGTCCCTCTAGTTCCAGGGGATCCGACTCTTCTGAGAGCACTTGCACTCGCCTTCCCATACCTGCATGCATACACACTTTATTAAAAATAACAAAATATATATTTTTATATTTTTTAAAAGAGCACAAGAGAAGATGCAGTGGATGTAAGGGAACTGGGGACACAGAGGATATAGTCCAATGAATTGGCTATGGTGTTTGAAATTTCAAGAAGAGATAGTTCTGTGTGATAACTGAACCCAAGATTTAAATGCCGCAGTGGGATGAACCTAGGTAGTAAATAGGGTTATGATGGGCAGCTGCTGAGAGGGACTGTCCGATTGGTCAACTACATGGGGACTGAATTCACAGAGCTAATGGCAGAGAGCAGAAGGAAGGTCATGGAGCCAGGTGTGAAGCTGCTGCTGAATCAGTGGAACAGAGTAATGCAGAAGAAAAGAGGGAGGCAGCAAACAGCTCACATGAGCCCCACAGGAAGATTTATAGTGTTTAAGACATTCCTTTTGATATGAGGAGCCTTCCCAGGACACTCACTCTGCATGGGCATGGTTGCTAGGTTTAGCGTTGGTTCTTTTCAAAAGAACATTAATCTTCAGTGATCATATTTGTCAATTTATTATAAACCATCTCAGCCCAAACTGATGTTTTGATCAACAGGGCTTTACTTCTTCAACTATACTTTTTGGAAAACAGAGAGCTATAACAAAACAATTCATATTAGAGACTAATGAAATTCCAATTTTCTGGCCATGAATGGTTGAGGATATATTCATTGTAGTACCCAGTAACTTTGACATTTTCTTCTCTTAAACTGTACAGTGAGAAATGGCCTTTGAATAAAAGCAAAGGAGTTGAGTATAAAGCATGCCAAGTAGCTTGTTTTAAACAATCTTGTACAACCATTGAAATTGAAATGTAATTTCACATACTTGAACATTTCAAGTACACACATACACAGAAACATACATGAGAAGAATTATAGTTTTAGTTAATTTATGATGTGGTTATTTTCTCGGAAAAATATTTAGATACTAAATCAATTGAAATATATGGCTTACTTTACTTTTCCTTGAGTGCTAACGGATCACCAAACTTTCAGAATAAGCAAAGCAGAAATGTGATGCTGATGGTTTGGGCCCATTTCAAGACAGGAAAAGTTATGGAATGGAAAATTTTATAAAATAATTTTATAGTTCTACGCTTTGGCCATTAGTGACCTTTTGTGTTCATTGCCCTCTGTTGCATGAGGAAACTTTGCTGGTGAGAGTTGAGAGATGCATTAGTATTCTCTCTACCCCTTGTTCCACTATGTTCCATGAGTCTTAGGTGTAGAGGTTCCATTGTAGATGTGTCACTTAGGACTGGGAATCTCACCGCCACGTATTCTCTGTGTGTGGCCAGTTGTGAAACTCTGTAATAGTCTCTCTCTGTTGCAAAAGAAGCTTCTTTGATGAGTGGTGACTGGCATAGTTGTCTATAAATATAAGAATCAATAAATGTGGGTTCCTGGATAGGACTCTTACATTGAATTTCACCCACCCAGGGCTCAGGGACCATTGTGGAAGAGGGAGTAGAAAGATTGTAAAAGTCAGGGGAGGTGGTACATGACTATAAGGTAACAGAATCTTATAGGCTTCTGGGACCTTGCTCATAAGAACTTATAGCTACAGTGCCAGCATTCACAAGACCCATGCAAACTCAATCAGACAAAGACCAGCATAGAACTGGGGAAACGGGCAGGAGGCCACAGCTTTGGCAAAAAAGTATTGGCTGATCATAGCTGGATGAGGGAGAGTTGACCTTCTTTAAGGAAGTGATGCTATACAGGCTGAACAGGCTCCCCTGGATGAACTCACACTGAGGGACCTCTGGGTACACAAATATGACTTGATAGGTCTTAACATATATGAGAAAATGCATGAAGTCCTAAAAAATAAAAAATGTTGCTATAATTTTATCAGTGAAGTTATAACTGAAGATTTCTATATGGGCAATTAAATATGTTATGTATATATAAGCTAATTTTACTTACAGGTGTATTTCTACTCCTGCCTGGAAATGATGTGCAATTTACTTTCACAATTTGTACACTAAGGAAGGCACTGAATCAGTCAGATTGTGCTTATTTGTTGGTAGAGACAAAAGTCAGAAACGATATACAGTATGTAATAAACACTTATGGGAGGGAATGGGAAAAAGTATCTTGACTTTAGAGTGTTTTCCAAACACAAGATGTTACATATATTAGCTCTGATCTTGTACCTATGAATGGTTTGTTCAATAGAATTGTGCCTGTAAGCTATTTGGTTCTCTCCTCTTCCCATTTTTTATTTCCTTGTTTCCTATGGAAAAAATATATTAAATACTGATTATCTTTTAGGAACTGTTTAATACTATGAATAAGTAAGTGAAATATATTTTCCAGCGTAAAGAACCGATGCTCTACTGAAGAGAGTCCAGAAATGTTGGTTGACGAAACAAAAACAACGTATAGATATCAAGGAACTACAGGATCAGCCAAGGAGCTGATTTTAGTTCATGTTTGGGAACTTAGTGAAGCAAACCTGTGAGCCCAGCACTCAGGAGATTAAGACAGGAGATCACAAGTTTGAGGCCGGTCTGGCCTACATAGGGAGACCCTGTCTCAAAAAGCAAAGTAAACAAGCAAAAAGGAAAGTAAACCAAAGTGAACATTTGCAATACTCTATCCCCCCAAGAGAAAATTTAGTTTTGATTAAAAATTTTATTAGCATTCTGCAATCATAATAAAATCTTGAATTTTAAATATTAGTCAGTAGAGGTAGGTATTCAGCATAAGACTGTATTTTGAATTAAATACCCAGGGAGGCCTCCTGCATGCTCGGTGCTGCATGAGGCCAGACCAAACAGAAATGCATCATCAGGACACTGTGGAAACCTTGAGAAAGCAGTGACAACAAAGCAATACCTTTTTCTGACAAAGCACCTTATCCTAAGGACCATGGTGCACTGAGGAAGAAGCCAGTAAGAATGAGACGTCACAGACACCTAATTTCTGTCAAGTTCCTGTAATAATCTTCATTCATTGATTTCAGAAATTGAATTTCTAAAAACTCTTCACATTCAAAAAGCAGTTATGTTTGCCTTGGAATCCACAGTGACTCACCACCACTAAACTGAAAGAGAGGCAGTGACCGTAGGCAAAACTGAGCCCAAAGGACCTTCTTCACCTTCCTGTTCGCCGTCTTCCCCACCCTCTCTCCTAGCCAGATCTTCATTTTCATCTTTTTCTTTGAAGTGAGAATGCCTGAATTTTTTCTCTAGACAATAGAATTATGTTACTCTGATAAAGAAGATGGGTTACCTTGGTGATGCTGCTCATGTATCATATCTTTGCAGAAATACATTTGAATATTTATCTTCTGTTGAAAAATAGATGTGGTCATAATAGTATTTTGTGCTTTTTGAAAATATTTACAAAGAGGCTGTTCTCATTTTAAGCTTTTAAAAATAGTATTTTGTTTGACCTTGAGAATGAAGATTGCCATCTTGCCTGTGATTTTGTGAATTGGCATCTTTTCTCAGATTCCTAGCATGGAATCAACTATCTTTTGTGATGGGCAATGCTTTCACTTCTAAGGGTGTTCCCTGACGTTTTATCACAGTGAGAAAATTATTGGCCAATTGGTTCAAAAGAACACTTTCGATGCTTGCTTCTTTCCAGCTATGATTTCAACACTTACAGCATTGACCACCAAAGAAAAATAAATAGTTTTCTACTCCTGTCAATCTGTCATGTCTTCTGGCTGTGTTAAGGCTCAGGACCAGTGGTGAGATTAATCAGCGTGGCTCTCGGTGAACAAGCTGCCTTGACACCAGTACATTGTTAAGGCCCCAGGAAGCATCGTCCACGGCTTGTTTACAACTATGACCAAGTTTCCAGATATGCAGTGATTTGCTGTTTTCTTCTTTCTTTGTTATTTCCTAGATTCCAGAGAATATTAGAGGTGATTGCATGAAGTTTAAACATAAATTTTCAGAGATAAACTGATACTTCTCTTCAAAGTTGGGTAAATTCTTTTTCACACCCACATTCTCTAGATGTTCACTCAATATCAGGAGCCTAAGCATACTTTAGTGGAAGAGGTATTTTATGATATACTTAAGATGTAGAACCTCTTTCTGTTAATATTGTCTAAAATACAATAGAGTGTCTGGGGTGTTTTAAGCCTTCCTGTTGGGTTCTTCAATGACTATAAATACACTGTAAGACCCACTGTGAAATCAGTCACTTGCCTCTGTAATCATTACAGCAGAGTGTCCATTGAAACTCTTTATATCTCAAGCTAGATTTCTCTAATCAGTGATCACAGTTCCTTGGATGTGTTAAACTCCCTGTGTAAGTTTACAAATATTGGTATTTCTGGTGGATTGTTTGTCGTGAAAAGATTCTTAAAGTGGAATTTAGTTCATCTTCTGCTTTTGGACAAAGGCCAAGCACGAGGCAATCATCAGACATTATTTCGAGATGCCCTGCTTTTTCTGCCTCTCTGTCCATCTTTGCTTCTTGTGATCTTCCCCTTGTTTAGCTGCCAGACTTTTTTTTCAGGTCAGTCACTTAGTATCTTCATTTAACACTCCCCTATGGTTCTGTGAAATGCCAGCTGCCCAGTCAGGAACAGTTGGTTTGGGCATCATCATATAGGCATGTGGAGTCTTTGGCTTGCTTCTTCTGCATCTGACTGCAGATGTTGTTAGTATGCCCACCTGGCCTTGGGAGTCTGCCTTCAAAATATTCAAAAAGAACCTTTACTGTGGGATTTAATACAATACAATTTGTTTACCATTTGTTGGCAAATCTACCATTTACAGAAAAACTATATCCCATGTTTTAACAGTTATGACAACATGAATAGCAGGCAGACTTCAAGTCATTTCCAAACCCTGTATTTTCCTGCCTTCTTCCACTCTGGGGACAAAAAAATATTTTCCAAAATTCTTTGTTTAGTCTTCCTTTGGCCAAAGGGGTGATGAAAATGTCTGTTGAGACAGCAGATTTCACTTTCCTTTGTTGTAAAGATATTTATTTTGTTTTATTTATGTGTATGTGTCTGTGTTTATGAGAGTGTGCCACATGTACATAGGTGTCTATGGAGGCCAGAGAGGATGCTGGATCCCCTGGAGCTGGAGTTACAGGTGGTTGGGAACCATCTGACATAGGTGCTAGGAACTGGATTTGGGTCCTCTGGAAGACTAACAAGTGTTCGTAATCGTTGAGTCATCTCTCCAGTCCCCAGATTTCACTTTCTAAACCAATAAGTACGGACCATTGAGGTGAGCACCAGCTTACTTTTACACATTTTTTTCAGAATTTGCTTCCTAGAGTTATGGTGACCATCTTGTGATGGTGAAGGACCCAATACGGAAGAATCACAAGACACTGTACTTACATAACTGTTACTAAATGCCAGCAGCCACCCACCTCCAGATGTCTTTTGAAATGATAAAATAAAACTCTGTGTATTTTGGATACTTCCAAGCTTATGGGGCACATGCTCTCTCTCTCTCTCTCTCTCTCTCTCTCTCTCACTTTCACAGCCTTCTGCCTTCTGGTTGACCTCTCTCTCTCTATATATATATGTTAGTTTCTCTCTCTATATATATATACATATATAGTTAGTTAGTTAGTTACTTAGTTACTTAGTTTCAGCCATCAGCTTCTCCTCACTAGGGAGGTGACAGGGGCCAGAGGAATTTTCTTGGGTCTATTTATTTTCTTCTCTTGTGTTAGTTTCCTGTTTCAGGTTCGTTTCACATTATCTTCTGCTAAATTTATTTTTTGAAACTATTCCAGAGCCTTCTATGCTGTTTCGAATTAGTTCAAAATGTGGATTTCCAACAGTATCTTTATTAGCAGCACTTTCATGTTCCCAACAGTATAAAACTAAAGTCTAAGGTTAGTTGTCCTTTGAAATGTATGAAGAGCTTGTAATTGAGCTGCTCTTTATTCAGGAAATGATGGCACCACTGCTTTTGGGGACCTGATAGTCTCTGTACCTTTTCCTACACAGCTTAATCTGCTTGCCCCTGTATTATAGTAGCAGATCTTATGTCCCAATGTGCAATCTTGGGGGAGTCTAATATCAGAAAGGTCTTGTCTATGACATCGTAACAAATCCCTTTCTTGTTGCTATTTGAAATTTTATTATTTAATTATTTCATGTCTGCTCAGTTCCAGCTTGATTCTCATATAATTTGCATTGCTTAGAAGGCACATGCTAAGTGTTCAGTAAAGTTATATTGCTTAAATGTTGAATGATGTATTGAGACCTTTATAAAATGTTTATTATGTTTTCTTCTTACCTTTTCTGGAGTGTCTGAGTTACAAAATGATTCCGATACAAGGTTGGAGTTAAATTAACATTTTAATTCAAACGACAAGTAATTTTCAAATAATGACTCAAAACCAAGTGGCGAGCAAGCTGGAAAAGTTAATAAAATGACAAAAAACATTAACATTATACGACTGTCAAGAAAATAACCACAGGGCCTCACAGGTGTCAAAATCTCATCAGTGCTGTGTGGTGATGAAGTGCATCCCTTGAAAACCAGAAACACTAGGAAGCAAACAAAACAAAACAAATCCCCAAAACAAAATGTAAAAAGCAAAACAAAGCTACAGCCTTGAGTTTTTATTTAGCTGCCTCAGTCCAACAAAGCCAAGACTGGTTGAAGCCAAGAAAGGCAGTGGACTTCTGCTACCTGAGATGGAGCAGCAACCACAAGAAAAAGGTGACACTGACATTGGCCACACCTGGAGTGTCTGCTACCTTTGTTCAGTTTTTGAAGCACGCATCACTTGGAACCTTCTGCCATCCTGGAACATTCCTAGCATGCTCAAGAGTTCTCTTGATGCTACTGACCATGCAGTTCCCAGTGCCTAGAGTACCTTTTCTTTACAGCAAAACATTTAGTCAGCCTTCAGAAAAGATATACAGCATTCATCAAATCCTCCCCAATACTCCAGCAATCCCATTCTCTGGATGCTCAGGTCATCTGTATAACACACATACATTGTTTACCATTGGACGCTATGGCAACCTAGCAACTTGTATGTCTTTCTCCCTCTTTAGGCTTTAACTTTGTGAGGGTCAGGGACAAGACCCTTTATCTCAGTAAGCCAGGGACTAATGATGCCTGGGACAGAATAAGTACTCAATAAGTCTTTAACAAATAAATGAGTATCCTGGAAGGGGTAGACTGGGCAGTACAATTTAGTGGCTTTAACATCAATGCTGTGTCACCACAGGTGTTTATGTCACAGCAGAGAAAAAACGTGGACTGGATTATGCTTAATGATTTAGGATTTGCAAATATGGTGCTTAACTATACCAAACTTTGTCAGGATGCTTTTGGGTCTAAGAAGAAGATGCCCTGATTAAAGTGCCAGCATAATGGAATGATTAAGGATTTTATTATCTTTCACCGAAGAAAGCCCAGACGACAGAGCTCCCTGAAGACACGGTTGGAAAAGGAGGACACTGGTTTTTCATCTTAAAGATACATTGACTTTTTCCTCTCCCTTTATGTGGGCTGTGACCTCAGCCTGGCTTCTTCCATGACTAGTAGATGTCTGCCAGTGGAGTTAGCACTAGTGTACATCCTGACCCTACAGCTAACGCTGGTGTAAACCCCCTTCCCATGGAGTCGGCTTCTTACCCCAGGGTAACTGACTCAGATAGGGTTGTGGGCTGCTCCAAAATACTGTGGTTGTCAATGAATGCATTGCATAGGGTGGTTGATCATAACTGCACCAGAAGGTTCTCTAGAAGTTGCAGTGGAGTAACTTCTCCCAGATAGGCTGAGCTGGGAAGGTTGGTATGGTTAAGAACACAGAATCTAGTGCCCTTCAATCTCACTTGTGTTTTACTTGCTCTGTGAACTTAGGTAAGCTCACTTTCAATCTCCTTATTGGTATTGGGGGTGGTAATGATACTAACTCCATAAGGTTCCTGCATCGTTTTCATTAGTTATTACATGTAAACTATATGGAATAGTGTTAACTTTTTAGTATTGTAATAAAATACCTTGAGCCAATCAACTTTAATGATTGAAAGGTTTATTCTGGCTCATGATTTGTGGGCTTTAGACTATGATTGACTGGCCTTGTTGCTTTAAGGCCTGTAGCAAGGCCAATACATCATGATGGGGAGGTAAGGTGGAGCAAGCTGCAAGCGCCTACCTCCCAATGGCCAGAGGAAATAGGGAGAATAAGATTGAGGGGTAGGTTATGACTCCAATGATTTAAGATCTCCCAGTAAGTCTCCCTTTTTAAATTTCCACTCTCTCCGCATAGCACCATGATTTTCAAGTCTGATGTTCCCGATCCAAACCACAGCAGCTACTATGTGTGCAAGTTTAATACCAGGAAAGGGTCAGCCCCCATTGTTTCATTACTTAACCAAAATTGATATGGTGTACAAATGGTAAAATTACCCATAGGCAAGCAAACCTGTATTATATACATTTTTATTTACTTTAACTTGATTGTAGAATTACACAGTTTAGTTTTGAACACTTATCACTGTATAATTATGAAATTCAGTTTTTAAAAGGAAGGATGATACGGTGAAAAGCACAGGATTAATTGTCTACTAATTATTTCTGAGAGTAAGAAAGAACATCACTGTTGATTCTAAGAGTGAATATTTTTTCCAACCTTAGAGCCATATAAACCAATTACGTATAACATACCAAAGCAATCAAGGCTAATATTTCTTTGGTTTTTAATTAGGTTTTCTAATATCATCTACTTCACCCTTTCAGTTTGCAAATAAGAAAATTTAGACCACAGGTAATTTAGTGAACTTGCCCAAGATTATACAGTTTGTAGCAGAACTGGTTTTAAACCAGACTCAACACATTTAGTGATTCATACAACCTCTTGCAAGTGCTAGAGTCACACACCTAAATAATTGAACACAGAAATAAATTACACCTGTTGAGAACTGGCTCTTGTGGTAATGTGTGCTGTAATCTGTACAACAGAACCACATAGGCAGCTGGACTCAGCTAACTGGTCTCTTCAGAGCACTTGATAACAAGCTTCTTGAAGAGCTCTTCCAGCTCCCATCACACACATATGCAGAATGAAGAGGGCAGACTACTAAGGCTGCTGATTTAGGCCACATTTCTTAGGAGCTTGACTGCAAAGACCACCTCATTTGATGCATTAAATGACTTAGAATGTCAAGCTGATATCCTGGAGATTAGTTGTACTAATGTTCCTAAAGAGGATGAATGTACATCTAAGGCCCTTTATTGGTAAAATCAAATGCTAGATATTGCAAAGTGATGCTTAGAAGATGGATTGATACCAACAGATGGGGTATCTGGAAATCTAGAGCTTTCCAGAGTTCAAAATGAAGTTTTAAATAAAATTTCTCAGACTCCATGTGATCACATGATACATTCGAAACAGAACATGCAAGGACACTGAATCAGAAGCCCAGCCTTTGACGGTCCCTCTGAGGACTGAATTTAAATTGATTGCAGATAGCTTATTCCCTTACAGCCATGTCCACCAGGACTCACAGACTTATATACAGACACTGAACAGCACTGTGTTTCCTTGCTTGCTCACTAGAACCATCATAAGGTCTTTTACAATTCCTGTAGGTCAGTGTCTTTATTAGGGTGGCATCTTAGATGAGAGTTCATGCTGGAGGATGACTTTAAGAACCAATGTTAACTGAAAGGCTGGAACTGGTCTTTCATTTGATGCACAGAGACATATGATCAACTAAGTGTTAATAAGCATTGATTTATTTCAAATCCACTTTAGGTGCAGACACCTCAATGGAAAACAAAACAAAACAAAACAAAAACTACTTCTTGTGTACTTTCCACTGCTCAGATTCTGCACCTCGTTGTGCTCTCTGCTTTCATCATTCCTTTTGTTCATTAGGATTGATCTTGTGTGGAAGGCTGGGGATGTAGTTTGTAGAGACCTGAGTATGATTACAGGGTAGGGGGAGAGACATACAGAGCCAGAGAGAGAGAAGGAGAGAGGAAAGAGATATCGTGTGTGAATGTGTTATAATTTCTGAAATGCACCACCCTCCTGTGGGAATGAGTTCTGAGATCTGTGTTATGTGAGTTTATAACTGGGTGAATAGCACAGAGTGTATTTACTTTGTATTCTGATGTCTATGACATCACTAGAAAGTACAATCTTGTCTCTTTTATAGCAGATCATTTATATTTGAGTTGTCATATATACAGAGTGTTTTATGGACTCAAAGAGTTGTTAAATGGGTATTAAAAAGCACAAAATCAGCAGGTATGGTGACCCACTTAATTCTAGCACTCAGGGAAGCAGAGGCTGGTGGATCACTGTGAGAGTGAAGTCAGCTTGAAGTGGTCCACACATCAAGTTTCAGGCCAGCTGTGGCTACATAGTGAGATCCTGTCTCAAAAAACCAAGAGTTAAAAAGTGATTGATAGTACTTCTCTAAGATATTTTGAAGTACCCTAACACTCTTCTCTCTTTTTTGCATACTTTCTCCACTCCCCCACTTTTATATTTCTTTAGTCATAGCCCAAGGCTATAAGAACTTCTAGAAAGGTGTATGGCTCTGTTGCACTGGGATTGTGCTGATCCAAGTTCCCCCGTGTGACTTCTGAGCCAGTGCTTCCATTCAGACCTCTTTCCTGAACTCTAGCATCAATCATGAGGCAAATATTTACTGAGTGGCCACTGTCAGGTAGTGTTCTAAATGTTCCACATGCAGCAGTGAATCAAAAGTCAACACTCGCCACTGTGGTTTTACATTCTAGTGGGTAAGGTAGGGGGACAGGAAGGGAGGGAGCCCAGGAAGTCAATAAGGAAATAAATAAGTACATTGTAAATTTACAGAGCACAGTGCTATTGACAAAGAAATGCAGGAAAGGAGGATTTAGTGCGCTGGGACTGTGGAAGGGGGTGAGGAGTAAATAGGTTGGACAGGGAATACCTCACTAAGTACATATTTGAGGTAAGACCGGAGGAGATGCCTGGAGATTGGGAAAATAGTTTCAGGGTGTGTCCAAAGGCTCCAAGGTGGGAAGGTACCTGAGGCACCTGAGGAGCTGCCGAGCTGGTGTGGCTGGAGTGGAATGAGCGAGCAAGCAAGAATAGGCCACATTCAGGCTTAGCGCCTCATTTTGTAGTTGAGTAGACCATCGTGAGGACTTGTAGTCTACTCTGAATGTGACTGGAGCCATTCATGGTTTCCCCCAGTCAAGATACATGTTCTGATATTTTAACATGGGTCCTCTATGTTCTTGTGTAGAATAGACCAGCACATATATGATCAGTCAGCAAATGGCTCCACAATTAAGGCATCCATGTGCCTCAATCTCAAGGTGCCAAAACTGAACACACCGTGTCTTCTCTCTCTGATTCTCTTTTCTTGGAACCCCAATTTTAGTCATTATTAGCACCATGATCATTCACCTTGTGCCCTGCTTTCTCTCACATCCTTGTCTCTGCAGGGTCAATTAATTTTACTAAGAATCTCTTCAACTTGAGTTTAGCACTACAGTCACACACCACCTTATAACATACTGATCATCAACAGACCATGTCCTAGTTTGTTCTTCTTTGCTGTGACAAAATACTCTGACCAATACCAACTTGGGGAGGAAAGGGTTTATTTAGCTTACATCTCCTGGGTCACAGTTCATCAGGGAGCCCAAGGTAGGAACTCAGGACAGGAGCTTGGAGGCAGGAGCTGAAGCACAGGCCATGGAGGAATGCTGCTTACTGGCTTGCTTCCCTGGCTCCCACTCAGCCTGCTTTCTTATGCAAACACAAGCCCACCTGCCCAGGGGTGGCACCACCCACAGTGGGCTGGGCCCTCCCACATCACTCATCAAGAAGATGCCCCTCAGACATGGCCACAGGCCAGTCCAATAGAGGAAATTCCCCAACTGAGGCTCCCTCAACCCAGGTGTGTCAAGTCGACACTAAAGCTATCCAGAACAGACCATGTACATGATGGTGGTCCCACAAGAACATAGAGGAACTGAAAATTCTCACCACCTAGTGGTGTCACAGCCATCATAATGTCATAGCAATATGCATCACTCACATGTTGTGATAATGATGGTGTAAACACACCTACCACACACCTACCAGTTGTAGGAAGGTATAGCATACACTATTATTGTGAACAGTACATAACACTACCTTAAAAAAGAGATCTAAAATAGTATGCTGCTATTCTGGTGCTCTTGATGTAATCAAGAGGTCACAGTGAATGGTTGGCCTATGCCATCTATATTTATGTGAATGCATCCTATGAGGTTTGTGTAATGACAACATTGTCTACTAATGCATTTCTCAGAAAATAGCCTCATTGTTAAACAGTATATGACTGTTTAGTTCAGCTCTTGTCTTGAACCATCATAACAGCCCTTTGTCTTCTTATCTCTTCAATTTTCTTCTGAATCTTTCTAATTCTCCTTAAGTATTATTGTCAAAATATCATTTTAAAAGTAGACATCATGTCATACCCTCTTCTGTTTGAAATCCTTCTGCAGTTCATTTCGGAGCATGAACTTTTTAACTTGGCATTATTAATGACTTTATTATCCTACCTCCATTTCTATCCAGCCTCATTAAATGCAGAGCTCTAAGTCTAATCCCTTTTTCTATTCAAATCCTTTCTCTCTTGTCCAGTGAACTCACGTCTACGTATCTTTAGACTGTGATAGACTAAGTATGTCTTCCCATGCTTATCTAACAACTTCCACATCTTTAATTCTAGAACCTATGAATAGGCCATCTTACATCTTACAGTTAAAGGGATACGGTATGCATGACTAAATTAAGGATCTAGATATGGGTCTAGATATTCTGCAATAACAAGGGTCCTTATGCTATCAAGGCAGGAAAGTCAGAGTCAGCAGATGGAGATGTGAGGCCTATAGCAGAGGAAAGGGAGAAGAAGAGAGATGTTATAGTGTTGGCTTTGAAGAGGCTGTGGTCTGAGAAATGAAGGAGGATTCTGGAATTTGGAAGAGGCAAGTGATTTTGTTCTTTTGTAGAGCTTCCAGGAAGAACTGTCCTACCCAACACCTTGACTTAACCCAGAAACACTAATTTAGGATTTCTGATCCTACTAACTGCAAGCTAGTATATTTATATTGTCTTAAGACACTAAATGTTGGTCATTTGTTATAACAACAGTGCCAAATATGGGATGGGATTTAAGTGCCTCCTCCGAAGCTTTTCTTCTGTACACAACCCCCATCTCACTTGGGGCCTCTGTTCCCATTGCTCCTTTTCTAATTCAGTTCTCTTCATTTTAGCCACAGCATTGTGCCCATTTACTTGTCTGTGACATTCTTGAAAGCACAGAACTTCCCCTCGTTTTTCTTCATATTACCATCAGTGGAAATCACAGTGGTTGGCAAGCAGAAGGTATTCAATAAAAGAGTGATCTTCCCTTATTACGTGATGTTTTTCTATTAATGTTGAAAAGAAAGCATGATAGGATCTAATTACATCTTGATGAAGTACATGTGTATTCATAAAAGCGCACAAAACATAGGTGTACAGTGTGATTGAACTCCACAAGCCAAAGCCCCTGTATGAGCAGCACACAGGGCGAGAAACAGCACTGTGGCCCCTGTGGGCTGTACCTGTACCCTTCCTTTCCACAGAAGTCTCACACTGAATACAGACAAAGCACACTTCTTAGAGGAAATCGTAATTCTGAATTTCAAACATGTATCATTCGGTTGATCAGCTAAGAACTATCAGTAAGACTTCATGGACCTCCGATAAAGGGCCTCTGTTCTTCCCTCTTGGGTCTCTGTTTCTTGTTTTGTTTTTTTTTTTGTTCTGCTTTTTTTTTGAGATAGGGTCTCTCTGTAGCCCTACCTGGCCTGGAATTCACTATGTAGACCAGGCTGGCTCAATCTCACAGAGATCTGCCTGCCTCTGCCTCCCAAGTGCTGGGACTAAAGGCATGAGCCACCATGACTGGCTTGGCCTCTGTTTCATTATCTAAGAAATGAGGAGACATTTCCCAGTGCCTCTCGGGATAGGAGTCTAGGACTCCCTTCTGTATTGCCTGGGTTAATTTGATTGTTCAGGACACAGGTATAGTGACTGAAGCATCTGTATTGTTAATGTATATTATAGTGCTAATGCAATTTGCTTCAGAATGTGACAATTCATGTTGTACCTGTATAGAAGAGAGGTAACCTTAGTGATTATTTTTATTCCTTTCTTTCTTTCTAATCTGTTGCTGCACTCTGTCAGAAATGTGCAAGAATATATGCGTACTTTATTGAATAAGCAAATGTTTGAACAGTTTCCCTAAAGGAAATATACTGACTTGAAATGGCTTTAGAAATTGATTTAAGTTTAATTTTCAAATTTCCTCCAAATTTAAAAGGCACTGTTTCTATATAATTATAATCTCGGAAAACTAGGGGATTAATTCTGGTATCTTTTGTTGTCGTTCTAGTTTTTGGTGTTTGAGACAGGGTCTCCCTGTAGCCCCAGCTGATCTGGAATTTGCTATATTGAACAAGCTGATCTCAAACTCACCAAAATCTACCTGCCTCTGCTTCCCCAGTGCTGGGATTAAAGTGTGCACCAAACCTGGCAATTATGGAATCTTTAAAGAAAAACGTTGTTTATTAAGAAAATGGTTCATAGTAATTTTCAACAAAAATTGACTAATTGTATAATTTTTTGGAAAAGAAAACAAGTTCTACTTAATGTATTTGTCATTTGTTAGACGAAAAGCCATTTATTTTATATGTGTTTATCACTGAAGAATTTGAGCTAGATATTTATGAGTTAGATGAAAGTATTTGTAATATCATAAGAGAAACTAAAGTAAAACATTTAATAAGGAAGTAAATATGACAATATTTATATTTTATAAGTAGCATTATTATATTGATTATATGAAACTCAAATCTTAAATTTTTTTTTGAGACAAGTTCTCTAAGCAGGCGTACAACTTAGGGCAATCCTTCTGCTTCAGCCTTCTGAGTGCTGGAATTACAAGCGTGAGTCACCCTGCCAGGCTTTTGAATTTTTTATAAGACATAATTGTTTATTACTCAAAAGATCATATTAAAAAGTTCTACTTATAAAAATATACTACACAACTGAGTCTTTAAGACTTTGTATTAACCCTATGATGGAGATATTTTACCTTATTTTATATAAGGAAATGGAACTGGAGAGATTAAGTTCATTGTCACCTAGCTAACATTTTATGAACCCTGCATTTGCTTTCCGATTCTTAAAGATTAATATTATTTTCATCACACTAAGCAGCTTCACCCTGAGAGCTGAGAGGTCAAGTCATTTTACATGGATGTTCTTGGTTTAAAAGAAAAGGCCTTGGTTAATAACAATATTGCCGTTTTTCTTTTCCTGTCACTGCAACCATATTTAAAATGACTATCCAAGTACGATATCCAACTCAGGAAGAACTCATACACTTTAGGAGACACAACATCATATCTGTGGATTCTGATGATCTCTTTGTGATTCCTTCAATAACTAACATAAAAATTGAGTTCAGAGAAATAAGAGCAATGTAAAATGGTCATAAAAACACACATTATTGATCAAGAAGGTGCCTCATACAGACAGGAGTCAAATTAGGTATGAATGCCTCTTCCTGCCTGTTGTACAAAGTGGGGTCTTTCTACTACTGCTCAGGTTCAGACAAGAATTACCTTGAAAAGCTACTACTACACATTGATCAGCCATGTCCAGCCTGCTCAGAACATAACCTGCTGCCTTAATGGAAGATTGCCAAGCACTTACTTGGCCGCACTGGGTTAACTCTGGGAGGATGAGCTCTGGGGAGGGAGATTGATGCCTGAGATGAATCAAAATGATGGATATTTCCATATTCAGCTGTCTTTGGGACAGTGAGTCAAAGATATTTTATATTCAGACACTAAATATTTTAAAGCTAGCACTTTCTCATACAATAATAGCTCCCCTCTTTATCTGGGTGAAGTATGTTCCTACACTTCCAATGCAAGCCTCAAGAGAGGTAGTAATGAACTCTGTATGCCATACTTTTCTATATATGTGCATACATACTTATAATATAGTTTAGCAAATGAATCAGGCATGGTCTAAGGTTAAGTGATAACTAGTAGCAAAATAGGATAATAATGACAGTACACTGTAGTAAACTTGCCAGTGTCACTAGTCTTGTGCTTTGAGGTCACTGATAATGCAAGAGGCATTTATACCCAAGCAGGATGATAGTGTGACAGGGGCTCTGACAATTGAGACTGTCGACTGTGAGGCAGGGAGAGTATCCAGTACATCTGTGCTGGATAAAGGGTGGATTCTGGGCAGAGGCAGATGGAGTGGGATGGTGTGAGATTTCTTCCTACTTCTCAGAAAGGTACATAATTTAAATATTAAAATTTTTTTCTAGATTTTTTTTCTTTATTATTTTTAGATTCTGGACAACTAAAGCCAAAGAAAATAAACACCATGAGTAATGAAGACCACTGTAGAATGTTAGTTATATTTTTATAAACAGTCTTTGCATATCCATCATTTACCCTGACTTGACTTGCTAGCTAAGTTTTATGTATATATCTTTTGTGTAGTCCAAACTAGATAAGTACATGTTTTTATGTCTTGGGTCTTTGTGATTATTTATTATTTATTTATTCTATATAATGAGGCTACATGATACCATCTATGATACCTTTCTACTACTATCCTGAGGCCTTGATCAAAGAATCTCCGTTCTTTGAGTTCTTCATCATTTTTTTTTAAATGTGTATGCGTCTATTGCCTGCATGTAGGTTAGTACACCCATGCAATGCCTGTAGAGGATAGAAGAGGCTTTCGGAGCCCCTGGAACTGGAGTTATGGACAGTTGTTAACTGCCATGTAGGTGCTGGGATTCGAACCCAGGTCTTCTGCAAGAACAGCCAGTGTTCTTAACTGCTGAGCCATCTCTCCAGCCCTGTGAGTTCCTCATCTTTAAAGTGGAAACAATCACAATAGTTTTGCCTCTTTGCTGCTAGTGGGCTTGCATTACTTGAAACTACTAGGGACCTGAAGGAATTTGAGGCTTGTAGACAAGAACAGTGTGCCCTTTGATCCACCATCGACTGGCCTGCAGCCTCCATTCTAGCAAGAACAGACCCTGACAAATCATTATTTTTAGGATAAATATGTCTTAAGTAGTTTATGTATTCTGTCTGCAACTCTATTTTTATATAACTGGTGGATAGTGTTCAAGGTTAGTAATAAAGACTGCATCATAAATATCTGTAGTAAAATCATAGGACATAGCATAAAAATCATGTCAACAACCAGGGAGATTCATTGCACTATTAAAAATCCTCCCTAAAAGTTTGACTTTGTTATTGGCATTGGTCCTGGCAGAAAATTTTAAAGCTTATCAATTTATGAATGAAATGTCCAAATGGAAATAGAATCATCCTCTGTATTCAGCCTCCTTTTTTCTAGGGATCTTAGGCCATGTTTTTACAGCACTTTCCCAGATCTTTTAAACTACTGGAGCAGTCCTATCTGAGCAGATAAAAATGTCATTAATAAAAGAGAAAGCAGACTGAGTAAGTGTTTTAAAGTGCAGAGATTTTATAATTGCCAATAAAACTAGGTTATAAAAAATGTTCACTGTATGTTGTTATATGATATTTGGGGGTTGAAAGTACTGAGGTAGTAATATTTTGCTGGAACTTAAATTGCATAAAAATAAAGATGAATAAATCAAGGGTGGTTTTAAAAGAAATAATTTTAAAAGCTGTTTCAACAGAAAAGAAGTTAGTAAGTTGAACTTATGTAGCTTCCTTAATATCTGAGGTAATGAGATAATGATCATGTTACTTTTTATGTGTTAAGTATTAGATTGATGAATGATATGAATCCATATTTAAATAACTTTTCCTCATGATTTCTCACTTACAAGCAGAATATTCACAAAATACATTTCATAGAAAACATTACTAGAGTTAGTCCATCTTGTATATTTTTACTGAATTTTGTATATTTAATATATAGCATCTGAATCATCTTTATACCCTCTCCCCCATCCGAGCCCCCCCATAGCATCCCCCCCCACTGGTTTTCATGAATTCTGTTATTTTTGTTAAGCTAGTGTTCCCTGATAACTCTCAGTGCAAATTCATCCACTGAGGTCTAGTCAGTCTATCTAGTCACTCCCTTAAAGAAGATCAGCTCTTCCTCACCCAGTCATAAACAGCTGACCAACAGTTCTTTGGCTAAGATTGCTACTTGCTGCCCATTTCCACAGTTGTATGCTGGGTTTTTTGCAGCTTGAGTTTGCATGGGTCTTGTGCATGTTGTCACCATTTCTGTAAGTTCACAAGCATGGTCCCAGGAGCCTGTAACACTCTATTTCCATAATGTCATGCACCTCCTCCCCGGATTCTTATAATCTTTCTGCCCCCTCTTCTGCAATGGTCCTTGAGTTCTGGATTCATTGCCCACTGTTGCCTGAGGGAGCTTCATTGATAAGAGTTGGAGAGATGCATTAGTATTCTCTCTACCCCTTGTTCCTCTATGATCTGTGAGCCTTAGGTGTAGAGGTTCCATTGTAGATGTGTCACTTAGGATTGTGCATTTCACAGATGCTTAATCTCTGTGTATGACCAGTTGAGGAACTCTGCAATAGTCTCTATCTGTAGAAAAGAAGTTTCTTTGACAAGTGGTGACTGGCATACTTGTTGATAAATATAAGAATCCATATTTAGCACATAGTAAGGAATTACATTTGTCTAGGGATGTGACTCCCTTGGGGTTTACTATAAGATGCATGACCTCTTCAGCCATGTGTATTTGGCTATGTTTATAGTATCACACATGAGTTCCCTCTCATTGAGAGGGCTTTAGGTTCAATGAGGTAGTTGTTGATTACCCACAAGATAAAAGTACCACTACTGCCCCAATATAGTTTGCTGTGCTGGTCATTGTTGTTGTTATTAGGCCTTAAAGCTGGAGTTGGACTGATGTTCTCCTTTAGCAGCTTGCATGGTACTCTCCAAAATATGAGAGCTATTAGTGGAATTAGTACATTAAAAAATAAATAGCAACCACTACATACTCTATATTTGTTTGAAGTTTCCTTGCAGAGGGATATGCCCAGCCTTTTTCTACAGGCCATGTGCTGCTTTCTTTAATGGTAAAATTTAAAACCATATGGAAACTCACGATCCATTCATAGATCTTATGCTTAATATCCCATTTTAAAATGAAATAAAAAAATAAAGTGAAATTAAAAACTACCCCAAAGAAACATGGCACTCAATGAGAAATATATTTTGTAATCAACCAAACTGAATTTGGCTTTTTTATAATCATGTAAACATAAAAATTGGGAAGTGCCTTGTTTCTAAATAATGACTGATTACTTTGAGTTTAGGTAATTAACAGGTACTCTATGAACATCTCATTTTAGTTTTAATTTGAAAAGTATATCATACCTGTGATTTATCATAAAATAAAATCTAGTTATATTTGTCTTTTTACAGATTATGTATTTAATATTTTAAACTGTGCCCACCACTAAAACATATTTGTTTCTTTGCATTTTTAGTAAACTATTAGATGTGCTAATTTCCTTCGTTTTGTTAATTTTAGTATAAATAGTAGCTTTTAGGTTAGAGGTATGTGCTAATTAAGAGAGTGTCTGCATTATTGAAGGGTTTGAAGGTTGTTTTTATGATAGAAATGATGATCATTAGTTAACATAATAGGGACTTGGTCAGATGTGGGCACAAGGTAGATGCACTTCAATGGCCTCAGACGCATTGCTGCCATATGATATTTGCATAATGGTTACTTTTAATAAGCAAAGTTCAATTCATTGAAAATATTTTAATGGCATATGATCCATATTTAGAAAGACAAAACTCTTTAGTGATAGATACTGTATTAGGGAGGCTGGGAGGATGAAGAAATTGAACTCTGTTTAGATCCTGCAGTGTGACTTTGTTCAGCTGGTTCTTAATATTCAAAGTTATCCCAAATTCAGTGGGATGCTGGTGGGCAATCTTTAGTTCAAATCTAATTCGGGTTAAAAATTTCATTATATGTAATATTTGCTTAATCCCCCCCCCAGTGTATATCATAGATACCTCAGAGAACTATGAATAAATGCTATTTTTTGAATTCTTCATAGTCTTGTCACTTAGCAAAATTAGTGCAGTGCAGTTACTTCATAAGTTATCATAGCTACATAATAAGGTAGAATAGTATAGCTACTGAAGGTTAATATCTTATGGTCATTGCTACTCAGGAAGAAGCCAAATTGAAACACAAAGTTTGATTGACTCACCAACTGTGGGAGACAGTCTTGAGCCTAGAGTGGCAGTCCTAATGACAGCCATACAACAGGCCTGAGGCAATGGCCTTACAATGCCTTGTGAATATCACTCCATTTGGCAAGTCATAGGGCTGATCCTTAAGGCTTGCCACTCCCTAGTCACCACCTCTTGAAATTCCAGCTTGTGGTTGGTTTATCTACAGCTTGCAGCACCTGGGCATAACAACAGCCATGGTCACATGATTTATCAGAACCTGGGCTGCCCATATATGGCATAGTCATCGTATCCCTGTTTGATTGGTCCCAGAACCAGGGCTGCCCATATATGGCGTAGTCATTGTATCCTTATCTGATTGGCCCCAGAACCAGGGCTGTCAATATATGGCATAGTCGTTGTATCCTTGTCTGATTGGTCCTAGAACCAGGGCTGTCCATATACGGCATAGTTGTTGCATCCTTTTCTGATTGGTCCAGGGACCGTATATAAGCTTGTAAATTCCTCAGTAAAATATATCTGTGTCACTGAACCTAGTCTCCTGTGTCTGAATGCGGCTCCGCTAACACAGTCTCCTCACCAGCCCTGGGGTCCGGGATTGGGCAGCGGGTGGCGATGACCGTGAAGGCAGACCAGACGGATGGCAGCAACCAACCAATCCAGAACCCACACTCCCAAATCATCCATTTTATCAAATGCTTCATATACTAAACTTAAGTTCTCCCTGCTTTAAGTCATCCTGGGGCTTGGCTGTGGACAGAAATAGTTCCTCCAGTTGCATACCTTCAAAGATTCTTTAAACTATCACATTCACAGAACATTTACTATGCCCTCATGCATTTTTTTCCTAGTAAAATACCAAGGAAGTTTGAATCCATATTTTCTCCTAAACCTCCTGGTTGGCCCCAGTCCTTCCCATATGGCCAGGTATGGCATGATATTACTCTTGTTTCTCAATCTGTGAGCATGCACTTCTTATGACAATCATTTTATGTCTGTGTGCCCTATCATACCTGAATAAACCAAGTCCTGGTGTCTTTTTAGAACAGATACCATTAGCAATTTTGGGTTAATACAAAATAAAAGGTGAAGTCAAGAAAGGCTTAAGACTAGAGAGTCAGGCAGAAGTCAGATACACAGTGCAGAGAATGAGAACTTGTTCTTATCCTTGATTCATATCAACAGTGTTCTGTGCTTTGCTTTTGATCCTTTGTGAATAGTGCCACTTCAAGAATGTCTAAAGATTCTTGATTGAGCCATACATAGTGGTCAGAGTGGGTCTGGTGTTTTTAGAACATACCTTACCCTATAGCAGATGTCGCTGGCAGAAAATATTCTTAGATACTTGAGAATAAAAAAAAAAATCTGTTTTTTTTCTAAATCATTTTATATTCTGAAAAGAAGATATATATTTGTCTCCTGAGGGAGAACAAATGTGTGGGGAGCGTTTTCTTATTTCTGATTCATCAAGGGCTCTCTGTTACCAAAACTGACAAGGCAAATTGTGACATTCACAAGACATTATGATTGCACATAAAAGTGTGTTTTAGAAAATCAAGGAAAATAATACATTGAAACCAATGAAAACATTCTACCAAGTGGAGCCGGCTAAATTGGATTTGCGGTGCCTTGGGAGTGTACATTTCTCATGTGTAGGACCTATAATCATTTGGAATGGTATTGGTAAATGTTCAGGGATGGCTACATTGAATTCTTTCACTATGAAAATGGCCTTCAGACATTCCTGTCGTACAGAATACAGATTTTCAATCTGTTGTCATGACACATAGTAGAAATTAAATTTCACTCATGTGTCATTTCTTATTCTCTGGAATACCTTTTGAAATTCCCAAGGAGAACTTAAGGTGTTGATTCTCTCTTGGAAATTACATTCTTAGGTAATTCATTCAGAAATTGGTGGAAATAATATGCAATTCAAAGTGCCAAATTAAAGTTCCTTCCAGGGAAATATATTCCAAATTTAATGTTATTTACCTTATTAACTTTTTCTCTAGGAAATTTAAGGTATCTTAACACTCTGGCATACTGTACCACAAAGTTGGTCACTGAAACTAAAAATTCTTTAACCTGTCCCTAATAATCTGCTGTGCTATTTTTGTTCCTATTTCCTTAACCTTGTTGCATTTGCCATTACTTGAGGATGTTAAAATGCACTAGGATTTTGAAGTACAACTTCACACAGAAAGTGTGGCTTTCCCTGGAGGATAAACAGAAAATATTTAGACACCCAAGCGACAGTCAGAAGTTTGTGTTCTCCCTGTCACGTAACTACCTTGCAAGCTTAAATTTCATTGCCACATAATCATACCTGCCAGGCTCAATGCAGTGAGGATAGTGTGTTGCAAATACCAAAAACCAGGAATGTTTATGTAATGGAAAAGCACTTTTAATTAAAGTGAAATTGTAGTTGGGCATGGTGGTGCATGCCTATAATCCCAACACTTGGGAGGTAAAGGCAGGGGGATCAGTAGTTTAAGACTATTCTCAGTTATATAGGGAGTTTGAAGCAAGCCTGGTCTGAAAACAATTACAACCAAAAGAAATTTGGTATTTATTAATCGTGATGCAAGCATCCCTTGGCTTATCCTACATGCTGTTATAATCAAAAGGCTACCCTTGATTTATTCTCAGAAAACTGTCAGACATCTCTCCTTATTCTTTCTAAATATAGATGCGTATACGGCTATACACACTTCTATGTCCACAACCACATTTATGTTGCCAAAAGAGAATATACTCATGTAAACTTTTATATAAAATATACAGGAAAGAGACTTAACAACGGAGTTTGTGTGAGTGAGTAACAAGAAACACTGCCTTCTGTAAATTCTATTACTTTTTCTTTAACAACTCTAATTTTATTTCTGTCTCCTTTGACTTCTAAATATACTAGATAAGGACTATATTTTTATTCTAGTTTGCTATACTTTTGCTGTGATAAAACCCTGACCAAAAGGAACTTGAGGGGAAGAAAAGGTTTATTTTATCTTCTAGGTTACAGTCCATCATCAAGGGAAACCCAGGCAAGAACTCAAGGAAGGGGCTTGAAGCAGAAATTGAAGTAGAGCTCATGGAGGGGCACTGCTTACTGGTTTGCTCCCACTGGCTTGCACAGCTAGCCTTTTTACACACCCCAGGCTCATTGGCCTGAAGACTTACAGCCCACAGTGGCTAGACTCTCCTGTATCAACTAGAAATCAAGAAAATGTCTCATGGACATGCCTGTAAGGCAATCTGATGGAGGGACTTCTTCAACTGAGTTTTCCTCTTCCCAGATGTATCAAGTTGACAACTAAGATCAGTCATCACAGTGTCATATTCAGCATGAGTTAGGATTTTATTAATAGCTACTAACTTAAAAATTTAGAAATAGGAATAAATGACATATTCACTCCTTCCTACTGATGAAATATGTTTGTGGTCTTCAAGATCACTATGAAGTTCAAGTCTCCAAAGATTCAGAAACTAGCAATACTCTCTGCTATGATGCACACAGAGAAAGAATACAAGGTAAATTAGCAAAAGGGGAAAGCTCATGAGGTGAACTCCAAAGGAAAGCAGGATGGTCACACAGGACTTACCTAGTTTCCCCAGTGAACTGTGACAGCATGCCTGCCAGGGAAGCTTGTTAGAGACTTAGCACCTAAAGTATTTACGATGTACATAAGTTCATGAAGGCACACATACATTTACATAATGAAAAAATTAATGTTACGTCAATGTAAAACCTGAAACATTGAAACTGTTAGAAGAAAACATAGGCAGTACCCTACAAGCTATAGTTGCAGAAACGGACTTTCTATATCTGACTACATTCCCTTAAGAATTAAGTCCAACAATTGACAAATGGGACCTCATTAAACTTAAAAGCTTCTGCACAGCAAAGAAAACAAATGAAGAGGAAACCCACAGAATGGGAGAGACTCTTTGATAGCTATACATCTGATAAAGGATTAATTTCCAGAATACACAAAGAACTCAGAAAACAAAGAACCCAGAAAACATACGACCCAATTAAAAAAAACAGCTTACAGATCTGAACAGAGAGTTCTCAAAAGAAGAAATATAAATGGTTAAGAAATACCTTTAAAAGTATCTAACATACTCAGTAACTAGGGAAATGCAAGTTAAAACTGCTTTAAGATTTCTTCTTACCCAAGTCAGGATGGCTAAGATCAAGAAAACACATGATAACAGATGCTGGGGAGGATATGGGGAAGGGGAACCCTTATTCACTGCTAGTACGATTGCAAACTGGTGCAGCTGCTATGGAAATCAGTGTTGAGAAGTCTTAAAACACTGAAAATAAGTCTACCATATTCTCTGGCTATCCCACTCCTTGGCATACACCCAAAGGACTCATTCTACTGTAGAGGTGCTTGTTCAGCCACGTTTATTGCTGCTCTTTTCACAATTTCTAGGAAATGGAAACAACATAAATGTTCCTCAAAGGATGAATGGATGCATTTATGCAACAGAGTATAAATGTACTCTATTCAGCAGTAAAGAAAACAAAGTCATGAAAATTGCAGGCAAATGGACAGAACTAGAAACTTTTATACTAAGTGAGGTAACCCAGACTCAGAAAAACGAAGTGACACATATTTTCTCTCATTTGTGGATGCTAGCTCCAAATCTTTAGATGTGAGCATATATCCTGATGTAATTGAAGGAGCCAGGGAAATAGAAAGGAATCATGGAGGGAGAGGGAAAGATGGGCAAGGATTGTAGGACACAGGTATTATCAAGGGGGAAATAAGGAAAATGAGGCAGGGGAACTTAACTGGGGAGGGAGGAGGGAGGGTTATACAGGAGGAGAGAGAGAAAAATGATTAAATAATGCTTAGGTGGTGTGAAAAACCAAAGAGGAATGTATTATTTCAGAAACCTATGAAAATACACATATCATATATATGTGAGTGCATGTGTATAGTTGAAGGTTAAATAACAAAAATCAGTTTTGTAAACCTCCCTTTAAGTTGTTGTTCAGTGAAGTTCAAGAGGCTCCCAAAATAATTCAGGCTATTACCACAGCCCTTAATTGCCTTCCATAACTTGAAGGTAAGACCCTATTGCTGAAGACACGATATACTTTGCATACAGGACTTGAAGCAATTGAGCAGAATATATGCTCACATCTAAAGATTTGGAGCTAGCATCCACAAATGAGAGAAAATATGTGTCACTTCATTTTTCTGAGTCTGGGTTACCTCACTTAGTATAAAAGTTTCTAGTTCTGTCCATTTGCCTACAATTTTCATGACTTTGTTTTCTTTACTGACCTGGGAAGCATCCTCCCTGAAGACTAGCTTTTATAATATCAGAAGATGCTTTGAAGTTGCCAAGGGAGAAAACCAATCAATGGTGCTACCCAGCTGTAAAATCTATGAACCACAATAACCAGCCCAGCACATTATGCAATAGTGGCACTTTTATCTTGGGGGTAATCAATAGCTACCTAATTATACTTTAGAACTGCTCAATAGGAGGAAGTTCATGCATGGTATTGTAAACATAGCCAAGTACATGTGGTTGGAGAAGTCACTGGCCCTAGAGAAGAAGCTACTTCTGTCACTTCTGTAGATCAGCATAATTTCTTACTATATACCTATCCTCTAAATACCTATCCTCATGTTTACAGACAAGTGTAGCTCTCATCACTTACCAAAGAATCTTCTTTTTGCAACAGGTGGAAAATACTACAAAGTTCTACCACTGGTCAAATGCAGAAAAAAAAAAATGACTGTGAGGTGCCCAGCCCTAAGTGATACAACTACAGTGCAACCTCTATACCTAAGGCTCAGGGAACATCATGGAGAAGAGTGGTACAAAAATTATAAGTGCCAGAGGGACCGACACCTGCTGCTACTTAATGCATTCTAGTCGTGAAAGGGAAGCTGTACCAATGAAATCTTCATGGTATGGTAGTCTAACAAGATCTGCATAGTAACAAAACCAGCTGATAGGCCAAAGTAGACGGGGGAAATTTCACGGGGTTCCACCTCAAGATGAAGAGCTACAGGCAATCAGTGGGTGCACAGTACATTGTTATATGAAGGCACCTTTCTATGTAAAGGTAAGCTGGAATTTATTGGGGGCAATTTTTAAAAATTTCTACTTCCAAAAGTGAGGCAGATCTTATTTCGTAAATTTGGGGGAGAGCATAGGAGATGATGGATGCTTCATGTTGGTGTCAGGGATCCTGTTATTTGTGTTGAAAGCTCTGCTTGAGATAAATTTCTTGCTCTCAATCTCTTCCTTAGTTCTCACATTTTATATCAGCTAACATAACTACAGATGTACTGTTTCTACTATGAGCATTATAGTTCTTAGTTACCATTTTATGAATTCAGCTTAAAATCATGAATTCTATCGACTTTAATGTTTTCGTATAGAATTCATAGAAAGCCAGTGAAGCAGAGTGGGCATTTGTAAATAAGATTCTCATTTGGTGCAGTCATTACAAGTTATGGCATAACTATAGCCACAATGTGTAATTAGTTCTTTGAAGGTCAAATGTAAAACTAAATCAGTAGGCCCACTTCAAGGGAGTTCTCACAGGAACTTTTTCCTTCTCAGTTATGTGATAGGTTGGCCCAGTGCTGGTTCTGCAGTTTGAAGTGGTAGGTGGCACTTTTCTGCTGAAAACTGCCTATTGCATTGGAACTTTTATTATACTACATTTAAATGGTTTTCTAAGATG
This sequence comes from Nannospalax galili, assembly GCF_000622305.1. Lineage (NCBI taxonomy): Eukaryota > Metazoa > Chordata > Mammalia > Rodentia > Spalacidae > Nannospalax > Nannospalax galili. Next base: position 1,693,237 of record NW_008354532.1, read on the forward strand.
CCTGCGCCCAATAGAGCATAAATTCAATGAGTGCAGAAGTTCTTTATTTTAATTCCCTGAGATGAAAAACCTTGCATAGCTGCATCTTATTAGTGGTGCTTAATGGCATGGCCCATATTTTACCTCACAGGAGGCAGTATAAGAAACAGCTCCAGTCCCTCTATGAGTACCAGAGACTGGACTTTGCTTTCCATCCATGTTCACAAAGACTGCTTTTACATTTCTTTTTTTTTTCCCCATTCTTCAGGACTGCAAATGTAAACTGCCCTTCATTATGAAGTCACAAGTGTCAGGCAAAGGCACACACATACCTTGCTAGGCAAAGCCTGGCTTTTAGGTGTTTTTGTTAGTTCACCCTTATGGTAACTTTTTAATGCTTTCTAAGCTCAGCAAACTTAAATGCTGTTTTCTGTCTCCCTTTGAACAGTCTTTGTTGGGAAAGGCATTCTTTCTCCTTGAAGTGACACAGTAAAAAATAGAAATAAACTTTAATTAGAATAAAAATATACTATGTTTTTATCCTAATTATCATTTCATTTATTTTAATATTTTATTTATTATTTTTATTTTGTGTGTATGAGTGTATTACCTGCATGTATGTAAATGCACCCCTGTTCTGCAATGACCACAGAGGCCAGAAGAGGGTGTTGAATTCCACTGGAACTGGAGTTATAGATGGTTGCTAGTCACCATGTGGGTACTGGGAATCTAACTTAAGTTCTCTCCAAAAGCAGTCAGTGCTGTTAATCACTGAATGATCTCTCCATCTCAGAATTAGTTTTTGGTTTAATTTTGAGACTGGGTCTCCCTGTAGCCCCAGCTGGCATGGAACTCACTATGTAGACCAGGCTGGCCTCGTGTTTACAGAGATCCACCTGCCTCTGCCTCCTGAGTGCTGGGATTATAGGCATGCATCACCATGCCTGTTTTCTTTTCATTTCCTATCATGAAGAATTCAGAGAGAAATTTAGTATTATCAGAATTAATCTTCAACTCATAGAATCCAGTAGTTGGGAACTTGTAAGGAGGTTGCCTGAAATTTCTTTTTAAAACTTATTGTGAACAGAAAATCATATAGACTTACTTTTTTTTAAATGTAACACTTTTGTATCCTTGATCCCTTAATACTAGCATGGGAATATTAAATTATGCTGCAGTTTTATGTTTTTATCGCTTTCTCTAGTTTTGTTTTTATATATATCAGGGCTACCTTAACTGATATTTACAAACAGTTTTATCTCCCCAGCAATACTGCATGTCTTGGTAAACATTGTTTTCTGAAACTACAATTGCTTCTGAGATTAAAGTGCACAAAATTCTCTCAGTATATTAAAACTTTGGATTTTTGTTTGTTTGTTTGTTTTATTTATTTATTTATTTTGAGATAGGGTCTCCCTGTAGCCCCAGCTGGCCTGGAACTTGTTATGTAGACCAGGCTGGCCTCGATCTCACAGAGGCCCACCTGCTTTATCTCTGAGTACTGGGATTAAAGGTGGGGCCACTTTGTCCACAGCTTTAATGTTCTTTTTAAAAGTCATTTTATATTTTCATCAAAATAGTCTCATTAATTGTATAGATCCTCAAGTCTCGGCTTTTGAGTGAAGCTCGAAGCTTTATGCAAGCCCCAGACATGTTAGTCTTGAATTACTGTTAATCCTCTCTACCTAGCACAAGCAGTGGCACATGGGTAGCATATAATAAGTATTTATTGATTGAATATTGAATAAATGAAGAAATTTCCTCTTGTGAATAAATAATGAATGAAAATCTCCTTGCAAATTACTATGCTGCTGTTGAACGAGTCACTGACCTATAAAAGACAGTGTCATGCTAGATGGCATTTTTTCTCTTTTTGAAAGGATTTTATTTTTATTTTAAATTAAGTGTATATGTGTGCATCTGAGTGTAGGTTTGTTCATGTGAGTGCAGTGCCTGTGGGGGCTAGATAGGGCATGGGTCACCTGGAGTTGGAGTTACAGATGGCTGTGAGCTACCTGATGTGGACCTGAACTCAGGACCTCAGCAGGAGCTGTGCCTGCCCTTAACTTCAGAGCCATCTCTCTGTCCATAGACGGCATTTTCTTGAAGCATCTCTCCTGTTCTCACTTCATGCTCTTCTGCTTACATCGCTCTCCACCTGCCTGGAACCTCTTGATTTTGCCTCTATAGCTTCGCACTGGAGTTTCTACTTGCTCTACACCTTCGTCTTTAGCATTTTGGTCCTGCCTTTCCCAGTTAGCTAGTGTTTTCCAATTTCTCCTCTACCTAGTGGAGTCCAAACTATGTCAGTGGACTAGCCTATTCCAGTTTTCAAGCTGGGGAAAGGAAAGATTTCCTCAAACATATACACTGGAGAGGGAATTATATGGAGAATCAAAACAACGATCTGATAATGTCAATGCATTCCTTCAATACTCTATGTTGTGAGACAGTTAAAACATCCGTGAGTTTAGGGAACAAATTTAAAAGTTATAGAGGCTTTAAAGATAAAAGAAACGAGATGTTTGCCTTTATCCAAATGCTAAATTTCTTGATATAGCTGTCGTAGAGGTCATATTAGATTGATGTCAGTATAAGAATCTTAAAATATTGTGTTTACTGTTTAAAGTGTAGCTGTTGGGAGTGGGAAGATGGCCTACTGGGTAAGAGTGCTTTTGTCACAAACAGAGGGTCGGAGCATAAACACCTGAGTTCAAATGCCCCAAAGTCATGTAAAAACACACTCATGTGAAACCCCAGCACTGTGTGGGGCAGAAAAGGGAAGATCACTGTTACTTGCCGACTGCCAACATAAGTCCAAGGTCAGTGAGAGAGCCTGTCTCAAGTGAATACTGCCGGAGTGATAGAGCAGGACACCAAAAGTTCTCTTCTGTCTCTCTGTATGTTCATGGATGAGAGCCTCTGCACACACGTGGGTGTATATACTACATACACGCACACACACACACACACACACACACACACACTCACTCACATAAATGTGGTTCTTCTAAAACTTTGAACTTGCTCATCTGTGTGTGTGTTGTGTATGCATGTGTAAATGTATGCTCCCGTGTGTGAGAGTGCATGTTTGTGTGTGGGTGTGAATGTGTAGAGACTTGAGGCTGGCACTGGAGGTCTTCCTTAATCGCTCTTGTTTACTGAGGCAGGTCTTTCATTTGAATGCAGAGCTGGCTAATACAGCTACTCCAGCTAGCCAGCTTGCTCCAGGGTCTTGTCTCTGACTTCTGAGTCTTGGAACTACGGGTTGGCTACGACACTCACTTCACGTTTACATGAGTACTGGGGCTCAACCCCTGGTCCTCTGACAGAGCAGCCAGTGTTCTTAACCACTGAGCCAACCCTCCAGCCCCTGAACTTGAGTTTCTAACTCTAAACACACACACACACACACACACACACACACACACACACACACGTAATATAAATTCTGTCTTTCCTGCTAAATACTAGTGAATTAATGACATAACTGTGTGAAATAAGGGAAAGAAACCATTCATCTGTTTCATGAATTAAAGGTAAGACAGAAGGAATTGCTCCTTTCCACATCATGGATTCCTTTTCCCACAGCCAGCAAATTTAATCAATGAAATGTAAAAGCTTAGTTACTGCTTTGAAGAGATGGACCCAATTCCTGTTCCTTATATTATTTTGAAATCATATTACTCCTATAATGGTCTTATATTTTCAATGTTACCGATTAACAAATTCACTATATACAGAGATCAAAACTTTACCATATTGCCAACCTTTATAAAATATATTGTGGATGAAGCATTTGGCATAAGCAACTGATAAGCAATGGTTAAATACGTGCCACTGTGTAATGCCATATTTGAACTTTATTTTTGTTGTGACATTTCAACTAATCATGTCACTAATGAAAGTAAACTGAACTGAGTTTATATAGCATAACATTTTATTTTGTTCTAGGTCATATTAAAATGTCATTTATTTATTTATATCATTTATATAAGCAGTTTTATAGATGACATTCAATAAAGAGTATTTTAAAATATTTTTAAGTGTACTCCAGCATATCATAGCTTAGAGTGGTTATGGATAAAATTTTTAGACATAAGTATTGCCAGATTTGTACTGTGTTGTGTAGTAAGATCAGGCAATGTATTGTAATTTACATGTCCATTTCTGGAAAGGAAAATGATAGTTAATTTATTACACAAAGCACCTAGCAAAGAATTATTTGTAGATTATTTTAAATGAACTCTTTTCCCAAATCTGTCCAGTTTATAATGTCTAGCTTGCTTTCACATACTCTAGCAGATTATTAAAGCCATTTCAATACAAGAATATAAATATTTTTCTCAAAATTATAAAGGGCAAGTTTTCCTATAAAAGACTTAACTAAAAAGATTCTTATTAACTTTGCTCATTAAATAACTGACTTTTTAAAGGTTAAAGTTTACTTTTTTGAATTTGCTCCAACTTTTTACTTACTTTCAAACAATAGTCAATATTTAGATATTTCCTAAAATAATAATCATTATTATAAGAAATGTTCTTTTAAATGGTCACTGCAAGAATAAAAGAATAAATTTGGAACACATTGACTTCAAGAGAAATCATGACTTAATCTCTTTGAAACACTGGATTGTAATATTAGCTTTAATAGGAAATTTCTTAAATATCTTCTTTCTCCTCATTGTGTATACTGGCTAATAATTTAAAACAAAACCTTGTACATTGCTAAGTTAAATCAGTATCTGTCTGCACTTGAGGTTCAATTTTGTGCTAATGTGCTTTCCTAAAAATGTAAGGGATTGTGTGTGTGTGTGTGTGCGTGTGTGTGTGTGTGTGTGTGTGTGTGTGTGTGTGTGTGTAAAATATGTGTCTGTTAATCATGCCTACAAAAAGGATCTGGTCAACAATCTGTTCCCCAACCCAGAAGACGCCAGTAAGCATGAAGGAGCTGCACATGTACCTGTGCTCATGAAGCGTAGAAGTTGAAAGGAGAGCGTGGAGGAGACAGAAATGTGTGGATTCAAAGGAGGGGAGGTGGCTGTAGAGGAGCAGCTCTGTGCAAGAGTAAGCCTTCCTTCAGAAGAGCTGGCCTGGAGCTCTCCAGGAAAGCTGCTTCCTTTCCAGCTGCCTTTCTACTTATCTTCCACAGAGCTTACAGTTAATTATTTTTCACAAATCATTTCCCTCTTCACTCCAATTCAGTTGCTAAGTGACTGGAAGATAAAGTGACCTCTGAATATATTCTTCTCATTATATTGTTAGATTTTCCACATCATTTAAAGGATGGATTTGTTCATGTAAGTTCAGCACCTCTGTAGGATACAAGTTGACATTTTATGTAATTAATAGCCCCTATTGCCCTAGTTAGTCTGAGAATGCATAATTAAAGAAATAATATACTTGTTTAGTGAAATTAAGATTTCATTTTGTCTTTTAAATTAAATGCCTAGAGTTTTATTTCTTTTTCTTGCTTATGGCTTATTGTTATGCCATTCTGCATTATAAAAAACATTTTACAAAATCCATTCTCAGGCAAATACAAAATTTTGAGCTTTTAGGACTTTAAAATAAACTTCATACATGTGCAATATGTGAATCTAATGAGAATCCTTTATAGGTATTAATTTTGACTTTTTGTCTTTGAGTTATTTATTTTTACCCATTGAGTCCCCCCTATAGTGCCTGACACGTAATGGATGCTGATAAATATTTATAGGGTGCGCATACTTCATTGATTCAGTGTGGTGGGAATTTTAATATGAAGTTAGTACTGTAAATGACTACACATGTTATAAATAATTCTAAATAAAACTCAGTGATTTTGGGAGCCATCACTATATTGATGTTAGTCTTTAAGACAATCAGTATGTTTCTGTTTTCTCTGGTCTGGCATGTTAATGACTCATCTACCAGGCTGTCTTCATAAGGGCATGTATAACTCACTATTAATGAAGTACTGCACCTCTGCCTTTTCAAATGTGATCTTTTCAAGGGAAATCAGTAGAGGAACAAAACATATTTTCTCTCTGATAACTACAGAGAAAAAGACCATGTGTAAATGCATATACCCCCACAAGACAATCCTAGACATGAGTATAGATGTGCACAGTGTCAGGATGCTACATACTAAAATTTTTTTCTGGGAGCAGGAAAATGGCTCTGGGAGTCATATACACAGTTTACTGTAGTTATTGAGAAGCTGAGTTGTATTTTTAATGGCTATATGACAAAATATATTAATAAACAAAGAAGGTACAGTTGTCAAATTTCATCTTGACCCTTGGACTTTATGACTGACAAAAATTCAGTGGGTGGAGCATTCAGGTGAAGTGAACAAGAAGCCCCAGCCCTAACTGAAAATCTATTGGCAATTGATAGCTTCTGGGAGAGGGAGAGTCAGTTTCTTAAAAGGGTGTGATGTCATGTAGCTTGACGAGACTCCGAGGGATGGACCCACACTCAAGAGCATTTGGGGAAAACAAGTTAGACTCAATAGGCCTTAAAATAATAATAGAGAACATGAAGTTCTGGGGATTGATAGGGTGGGGTGAAGAAGGGGAGGGTGTTTGAATGTGATCAAACATAATATATGAAATTCTCAAAGAATCAATAAAATAAGAAGTATTTGGTTGATAGTATCTGCAAACCAGTTAAAACCAATCCATGAAATATTTTCTTAGCTTTACAAATTACATGAACAATGAACAGTGTAGTTAGCATCTTTTCACACAGCGACCCACACTGGGTGATATTTGTATCCAGGAAATTGTGTAATTCTGCTACTGGCTGAAATATTTTCAATTTTTTCAGATTTTTGAGATGGAATGTCTCCATTTTATTTATTTTTATTAATATTTCTGATAGACAAATCACAGCTGTGTGCATTTATGAGATACAAGATTTTTTTTAAAGAAAAGATCTCACTTGTAACCCATGTTGGCTTTGAACTCGCAATCTTCCTGCCTGGGATTATAAGCATGAATCATCATGTTTGCTTTACAGTGGGGTGTTTTCATATACAATCACTGGAATGACTTAGTAAAGCTAAATAACATATAAATAACCTAATTCAGTATAATTTTTATGGTGAATCAGTTAAAATTTACTCATTATTTAAAAATATATAGTACATTATTACTGATTATAGTTAACCTGGTGTGTAATATATCTCTAAACTGATCCCCTTATCTACCTCAAACATTGCTCTTTTTGACAAAAAGTTCTTCAGCGTCTACTCCCTGTTCCCCTTGCCTTTCTGACCCTGGTAACTGCCCTTCTACCCTCTTCTTTGAGTTCAACTATTTATATGCCATGTACACATAAGATGATATAAGATTTGTGCTTTGTTTATTTTATTTAGTATAATGTCTTCCAGGTAAATCTATGTGGTCACATGCTAGGATGCTTCCCTTTAAGACTGAATAGCTATCTGTTGTACAGATACACTATGTTTTCCTTATCCATTTAACTGCTTATGGACACATGGGTTGATTCCATACCTTGGCAATGAACACGGGAGACAGACATACAACTTGATAGGCTGACTTCAGTTCCTTTGGATACATACCCATAATCCCAATGGGATTATTGGATCATATTCTAGTCTTAGTTTTTTGGAAGAACCTACAAATTATTTTCCAAAATACTCATTGGAGAAAAGATGGCACTTTCAACAAATGGTGCTGGGACAACTGGATATCTACACCTGGAAGAATGGGACCAGATCCTTAGCTCTCACCTTGCACTCCCTATGCATCAAAGACCTCAATGTAAGATCCAAAACTCTTAAATTGGTTGAGGAAAAAGTAGGGCATGCCGTCAACACAGGTATAAGTAAGGATTTTCTGAACAGAACTCCAACTGCTCAGGAAATAAGGCCAACAATTGACAAATACAACAGTTTAGAGTTTTTCAAAAATTTGTTTTTATTGATTTTTTTTGGGTATTTCGTACATAACATCTCAATCAATCTTAATCATCTTTATACCCCTGTCCCCACTGGCACCCTCCCATAGTCCCCCCCGCCCCAGGCCTAAGTGACACATCTGCAATGCAACCTTTACACTTAAGGCTACACATAGAACAGTTTTGAGTTTTAAAGTAAAGGTCATCAAGAGCTCTGGGGTAAAAATCTCATTATGGTTATGAATTAGAATTTTCCTAATAACTAAAAATGACAAGAATTTTTTTCATGTACGTGTTGACGATTTGTAAGCTTTTGTTTCACAAATATCTATTCATGACATTTATTAATTTTAAAGTTGTATTTATTTCTTGCTTTTGAGTTGTTTGAATTCCTGGTATAGTAATCTTTTACAATGTGGCTGGTTGTAAATATTTTCTCTAATTCTGTAGGTTGTCCCTTCATTTTGTCAACTTTTTTTCAGCGAAGAAGCTTTTACATTTAATGTCACACCATTTGTTTATTTTTTCATTTGTTGCCTCTGCTTTCATAGCCACATGCAAAAAATTTTTACCCAGACCGAAGTTGTGGAACTTTTACCCAAATATCTTTTTAAAGTCTTTAATGCATTTTGAGTTCATTTTTGTATTAAGGCATGGTATTGAACAATTTAATTCTTCTATGTATAACTATTCAGTTTTCCTAACATAAATTTTTGATGAAACTACCCTTTCTCCAATGTGCATTTTTGACACCTTTGTAAAAATCAATCAACTGAGAAAGAAATACAAGTTATTTATGCAGACAAATCTGTAAGAATGGCAGTAGACTTCTCAGCAGAAACTCTAACGGCTAGGAGAACACTGAACAATGCTCAGAAAGAAAACAACTGTCAACCAAGATTACTGTCTCTAGGAAAGCTATCCTTTAAAATCGAAGGAGAAATGAAGACCTTCTAAGCCATAAACAGAAGTAGTTCATGATAATTAAAACAGCAAAGCAGAAGATATTTCAAGGATCCCTGCACAGAGAAGAGCAAGGGAAAAGTACACAATCATGAGGGTTTTGGTAAAAATAGAGTTAACAAGAAAAATAGATAAATCAGAATTAGAAAGCACCAAATACCAACTCAGTAAAACAGCAAATTTTAAATGAATGAGAAAGAGAAAAGGACATAAAGTATTCAGACCAAACAAATGGCAGCAAAAGCTCATCAAATAGCAGGCCATACTGCAGGCTTTTTAATATAACACTAAATGTAAGTAGTCTTAATTCTCCAATTAAAGGACAAAGACCTGCTGATTCTCTTTGGAAAAAATATTCAGCTGTTTTCTGTAAGAAACTCATCTCACTGGCAAAGGCATATGTAGATCACAAGTGATGCAGAAAATGACATTCCAAGCAAACAAAGCATGACAGCTTGTACAAGCAGCTAAACTTATAGCTGACAAAGCTATTTCAACCAGAGTTATTCAGAAGAGATAAAGAATGTTTCTATATATTACTAAAGTAAATAATCCACCAAGATGATATAGTGACTATAAATATATGTGCACCAAACATTGGTGCATTCAGATTTCATAAACCAAACACTGATGGACATAAAGGGAAGATAGATTCAAATACAGTAGCAGTGGGTTCCCAAATCTCAACAACAGTTTGATGGTCCAAACCAACCAGTCGACATGGAAACGTCAAGGTGAAGCTGCACCTACGGAACACTCCATCCAAGAGTGGAGGAACATGAATTCTATTCAGCTGCGCATGGACTTTCCTTCAAAATAGATCACATATTTAAGACTTCAGGCAAACCTTAACAAATGGGAAAAGATTGAAATACTTTCTTGTATCTTGTCATAATGGAATACGACTAGAACTCAATATCAAGACAAACTATGGGTGAAGCTGCATCTACGGAACACTCCATCCAAGAGTGGAGGAACATGAATTCTATTCAGCTGTGCATGGACTTTCCTTCAAAATAGATCACATATTTAAGACTTCAGGCAAACCTTAACAAATGGGAAAAGATTGAAATACTTTCTTGTATCTTGTCATAATGGAATACGACTAGAACTCAATATCAAGACAAACTATACAAAACATACAAATCTATGAAGAAAGACCAATGAACTTTGGAATAGCCAGTCAGGTATTAAGAAAAGGGGATAATTCACTAAATGTGCCTGACATCGCAACACTTAAATACATTACAACAATCAGTAAATGATCCAAAAGGAGTTAGAAAAGGCTAACTCTTTTCCATTTGGTCTTTTGCATATAGTAAGAGTCCTTTTGAGCATGGCTAAACAGAGTGGACATTTTTCATTTTCAGTATTTTTTGAGTTTTTGTGCATTTCGTATAATACATCCTAATCAAATTTAGACCCCCTCCCTCTTCCCCACCCCAGACAGGCTCCCCATACCAGATTTCAGGTTAATTCCTATCAGGTCAAGCATTTCTATCTAGGTATCCCTTGGTGCAAGTTCATCCAGTGGAGTCTAGTCAGCCTGTTTAGAGTCACTCCCTTTAAAGAAGATCTACTCTCCCTCACCCCACAGTAATAATTTGTCAATCGTTCATTGGCTAGGGTTGGAGCCTGCTGTCTGTTTCCCCCATACTATACTGGGTCTTTATTTGAGTCAGCATGAGTCTTGCTGTAAATTCATATGAACAAGTTTACAGTGGCCTGAAAGCCTCTGGTTTTTTTTTTTTATGTTCATACGCCAACCCTGGCTCTTACAATCTTTCTGTGCCCTCATGGTCCTTGAGTCATGTGTGGGTGAGGTTTAATATAGGAGTCCCATCCAGGGACACACATTCTGAAGTCTCTTATTCTCTAAAACTTAGCCAGTTGTGACCTTCTATGTGCATCACACTCTGTTGTATGAGGAAGCTTTGCTGGTGAGAGTCGAGGGATGTATTAGTATTATTTCTACCCCTTGTTCCTCTATAATTTATGAGCCTTAGTATAGAGGTTCCACTGTACATGTGTCACTTAGGACTGGGCATCTCTCAGACATATATGCTTTGTGTATGACCAGTTGTGGACTGTAAGAGCCTCCATCTGTTGCAAAAAAGAAGCTTCTTTGATGAGTGATGTACAGTACATTTGTTTGTAAATGTAAGGATCCATATTTAGCATATGGTAAGAAATTTCGTTTTTCTAGAGATAGGACAGAGATAGGATTTTCTCTAGAATTTATCACCCCTCCAGCCATGTGTATTTGGGTATATTTACAGTGCCACCCATGAGTCCAATTAGATAACTGTTTATTACCCCCTAGATAACAGTGCCACTACTGCACCAATAGAGGCAGTTTGCTTGCCAGTCATTGTGGTTAAAGGGCTTTAGAACTGGGCTGAACCATTGACTCATTTTTCTCCCTTAGCAGCTTACATAGTGTCCTCTAGAACTAGGAGAGCTAGTCTTCAGGGAGAAGGCTTCCACCAACCAGAGTGGGCTTTTTTTTTTTCTTATTCACAGGAGGTTCTATGTACTTAAAACCCATATGTGTTTTTAGGCTGTTAGGGAAGTCATGTATAATACATATAGTATGTAATAAAATTATTTATAGATACTGAGCTTGTATATATGTTCAACTTAGACCTGCTAGAACATAAATGCTTTTTTAGAACCATTTGGTTTGTTCCATCTTTGCATAATTTGCAGCTCAGAGACAAATCATGCAATTTGAAGCTGTCCAATCAAGTTGATGGGTTTTTGTTTTCAGCAATTAATGAAACTTCTTAAGCCTCCCATGGTTTGGCTGGAATAGTATAAATACAAAAGAATGTAAGTGTTGATCTAAGCCATTAAACACATCATAATTACACTACTTATGGTAGGTACTGTGCACCAGGGCAAACTAACAAATCCCTAAGTGTATCTGATTCTTACAGTTTGATCACAGAATGAGGAGAAACTCAAGGCAGTACATGATGAGGAAACATGCATGGGGCTTTCCCCAGGTACTAGTTATTGAAAACAATAATTTTCCCCCAAATTATCATCTCTTTCCTAAGCTATAAATGGGTCCTGTATTGCACCAAAATAGTTACTGATTTCACTGTAGAACATTAAGATGATGACCATTTATGTTGCACAACAGTGTCAAGCACTCTCTGCTCTAGAGTCAAGAAATATAACAAGCAAGCACGTTTTCTGTAGCTTCCTGGTATAATCATGCTAAGTGTTTCTTTTCTTGTGGAACAAGAAGGTTCTGCAATGATTCATTCAGCCACAGTGAGACACTTGGAGTCATTGCAATACAAACTAAAGAAGGTCACAGGCTTGCTTTTCATAGCCAGATTGTTCATTCATTAAAAATTTAAATACATTATCTATTTCAGGTGGTAGAATGGAGGTAATTTCCCACAGGCCCACTTCAGCAAATTTCTGAGGTCATCTGATTTTTTCACTACTGTAATTCCTCTTTCCTAATCATTAGCACCAAATGCATTGAGAATGAACAGTTATCAATTTGGAGAGATAAAGAAAATGCTTAGATTTGTGCTATAGAAGGAAGGATCTTTGTTTTCACTTATATCTCCTTTCATTCAATATGCTTACGCAACACCGGCTGTCTACTAAGAGCAGTGTTGGGTCCTGGAGTTGTGATAACAAATAAAATTGGTCATTTTCTTGGAGAAAGCCATCATGCACTATGAAGCTCACAGATGAACAGCTCTACAGTATTACATAAGATACACACCTGAGGTATGATAAAGCACTGTGAGGAGACAGAGATCAAAGGGTGGCTGTGAGCAAACTTCCCCCAGTTAATGACACTACCAGGCAACAGAAAGGCAACGGGATAACATATTATATATTTTTAATGTTTTATTTATTACTTTTATTTTATTTGTATGAGTGTGTTGCCTGCATATATATATATATATATGCGTAATGCCCATGGAGTGGCAGATGAAGGTGTCAGATCCCTGGAACTGGAGTTATGGATGGTTGTTAGCTGCCGTGTGGGTGTTGGAAACTAAAACCAAGTCCTCTGAAAGAGCAGCCAGTGCTTTTAACCACTGAGCTATCTCTCCAGTTCCCTGGAATAACATATTTTAAATTGCTGAAATCATCATTTTGAACATGGAAATAAAATAAAAAGCATCATTTAGGGTAGCATTGTAAACATGCATGCTTAAGCAGAAAACTTTTATTGCATTTTAGTGATTTTTCATACAATATAATTTGATGGTATACTCAGGACCCTCCCCCAACCACACCTTGCCTTACTGCTTCCCACCCAATTCAATATACACTATTATATATGTGTGTGTGTGTGTGTGTGTATTTATACATATGGCCTATAGAGTCTAATTTGTGCCCCCAAATGTCCTTGAGTGTGGGTCACCTGGTTAACCCACTAAGAGTTACATCCTTAAAAGAGACTGACTCTCTTCTCCCAATAGACTTCAGTGCCGGTAGTTCCTTACGTATGGCTGGGGCTTATTACTCCACATCTATGCTGGAATTTTGTCTAGTTTGAGCTTATGTGGGGCTTGTGCATGCTGCCACCATTGCGGTGAGTTCATTTGAGTAACTGACCAGCTGTCTGGAAATTATTATTTCCTTATGGTCATCTACCCTCTCTGGCTCTTACAGTCTCTATGCTCCTCTTCTAGTAATGATCTCTGAGCTTGGAAGGAGGTGGGGGGAACGTAAGTTTGATATAGTGTCATAAGGATAAGCACAATTAGAAATTTTTACAAAGGTATGTAAATGTTATTCTTAAAATATGTGAGTCAATATAAAATTCTTTTTCTATGTAATTTCCTAATTTCTACAAACTACAATTGCAAATAAAATAATGAAAATGTATAGTGGGGTTTATGACATATTTTATTAAACTATATAACAATATCTTGAGTGAGCTCGGGGTGTAAGTTTCTGCTATAAGATTTAAAAACTGTATGTAACATGGAATAATACTGCTTGAAGCTAAATTACTATAAGTGGAAACTACAGATTGTAAATACCAGAACAACTACTAAAGAAAGAGGCCAAAGAAGTACAACAAATAGATGTTCGTTAAAATCAAATGGCAAACAAGAAAAGATACCCAACTCTTCCATAAAAAGTAGGAAGGAAGATAAAGGAACAAAAACATAAGGGAAAATCGTTTAACAAATGGTAGGATGGTAAACTTAAGCTCTACAACATCCATAAATACTTTAGTGTATATAAATACGTAGGCCAAAGGGCAGAGAGCAGGAGATTTTATTATCACTCTCACGGTAGGACTGGTGACATGTGACAGACTTTTCCTGGGAGACATGACACAAATGTGTCTACTCACTCCTGATAAGGAACCAACGATAGACCAAAGAAAGGACTGTACCAAAGAATAACTTGAACCAATAGCTTATATTTTTGTTACTAATAGAATTGTGTGTGAGGGATTAATTACAGAAACTGGGGATCAATCAATTACAGTTGCACTGCCTAAAATCCCACTCACGAAAGCTGCAACCTTGGATCACTCTGCACAATTTGCACACAGTTTCTAGGACCGAGAATCTCTTCTCCACAGCTGGGACTGGGATCAGAGTTTCCTCGCTGAGCAACTATTTGCTATTATAAAGTTGGAAAGAGACGTTCCACAGTCTAGCAAATTTCCAGTTTTTCAGATGTGTGACATGTGTTTACCTCTGGAGTCTCAGGAACCAGCCGATCCCTCCTGGGGGCAGTATTTCAATTCAGAAGGAACTGAAGTGTAATCATAGAGTCTCAAAGCAACAGGGAAGGGCAAGCAGAATTGGCAGGGAACCAGAAAGCACCTTCATCTGCAGCCAGCCTCTGTGTGCACAAAATCTGAAGAAATCCGCAAAACACTTCCCAGTTCTAATCAATTAATTCATCGATTTTGTAAAATATAAGATCACTTTTAAAAAGCAGCTTTATTTTTAGCAATAAGCATTTGGGAAATAATAATTCAAAATAAACCACTTAGCATAAAATATGAATGCTTAAGAAAAATGCATGAGGTCCATACACATAAACTACAAAGTACTTCTGAGAGGAACTGGGGAACAAAAATGAGTCCGTAAGTACACTATACTTACAGGTAAACATCCTCAAAGTTGATGAGCTGTGAAGTTTCATAAATGGAATGACATTTTTCTTTGATGTTTATAAGAGATTTTTTGCTGCTGAGTTTTGTTACTGTAGTGTATTAGTTTCTTTTTGTTGCTGTGACAGAAACACCATGACCAAGGGAACTTACAAAAAGAAATGTATTTAGCTTACAGTTCCAAAGGGGCAAGAGTCCATCACGGTGGGGAGGCATGGTGGCAGAGGTGGCTGGAGTAGGAGCAGAAGTTAAGCTCTCACATCTTCAAGCAGGCAGAGGAAGAAGAGGGTGACTGGAAATCTGGCAAGGCTTAAGTCCCAAGTTACTTCCTCCATCATAGCCACACCTTCTAAGACCTCCTAAAACAGCACCACCAACTGGGGACAAAATGTCCAGATACTTGGAGCCTTTGGGGACATTCTCATTCAAATCACCACATTCCACTCCCTGGCCCCCATAGGCTCATGAAAATATAAAATATAAGATACATTTAATCTGTCCTTGAAAGTCTCCATAGTCAAGTCTCTTCTGTAAGCCCCTATAAAATCAAAAGAAAAATTACATACTCTTAACATACAGTGGAACCAGATACACATTCCTGTTCTAATACATGTATTCATCCACTCATCCATTTCATTAGTACATCAAATTCTGCTAAAGAAGTATAGCCTATAAACATGTTTTTTCCAGGTTTTAATTTTTATTATCTATTTTATTGTTGCAGAGATTTCTTGTACATGTAACCTGGTAGTAAAGCACCAGTGTTTCTTCAGGAATATGTGTAGATGGGGGGTTATGGGATTATATACTACATGCAACTCTGAGAAATAATTCTATTTCCCCAAGTTTATTTCCACTTGCGTTTCTCAACAGTGCATTGTCTTCTGTTCAGCTATACTTCTGAGTATGATTTCAATGTGGTTTAATTTACATATATTTTATGGGTCTTTGCCTCCTTCTATGAAATGTCTTCAATTTGCCCGTTTTTCTACTGGGTTCCCTGTACTTTTCTTGATTTTTGAAGTGCTCTATATTGATTCTGGACAAATGTTCCTTGGTTGTATATTTTAAATACTTTTTCAAATTTGTAGTCTACTTAAAAAAATCATTAGATCTTTTCATAAAGCCGACTTATTAAATCTAATAGAGTTTATCAATAATTTCCTTTGTGCTTAACATGTTTGTATGTTGTTTATATTTCTCTGACATTCAATTATATTTCCTTCTGTGATATTTATAATTTGCAATATTTTAAATTTGACTCTTCCTCAAGTTTTTAACCCATTTGGATTTTTAAAATTACAGAATATGAGGTAGGAATTATCAAGACTTCTGAAGAATCTAAGTTGCTACCTTATTGGCAAGTTTGCAAGTTAGCCTTCCATAATTTCCTTGATAATGGCAGAGAACACAAGACTCTAGGATCTGATACAAGGATCTTTGTTATTCACAGAAATAGCAACCAGAGGCTAGAGGGTCAACATTCAGAACAGGTTCTTGGGTCTTAGCAACCACAGGATGATGCAAAGCAGGTTAGGAAACTATCACACACATACAGACATTGGGCTGCATTATAGCAGAGGATCCTCAAGTTTAAGAATGTCAAATCTTTTATAATAAATATTAAGCATGCCTAACTCTTACCCAAGGGAGTGATCATATTTTTATGACACTAGAGACTACTCAGTTCTATTATTTGATCTAGAGGGTGATACTATGTGTGTCTTCCAAGCATGACAGCTAAATAACCTTCATTAAGAAGACAGACTGGAGCCGGGCAGGGTGGTGCACGCCTTTAATCCTAGCACTTGGGAGGCAGAGGCAGGTGGATTTTTGTGAGTTCAAGGCCAGCCTGGTCTACATAGTGAGTTCCAGGACAGCTGTGGCAACAGGGAGACCCTGTCTCAAAAAAAAAAAAAAAAGAGTGGAAGAAAGGCAGCCAGAGTTTCTGTTTGGGAAACATGCAGAGAGGAGAGTCCCATAAGAACTATCTTCTGATAGGGATCTACTCTTCTTCCCTTATCAATGACTGGTTGTGTTGGCATGATTTAACACACTTTACCCAGGTGTCTACAATGCAGACCTTAACACAATCTGGTCTCCATTTTTTCATCTTTTCACACTTCCTAACATTGAAGATAAATGTACATCAAGGTCCAAAGCTAAGTGTCTTTCTAGCAACTGAGACCTTCCTTCCAGGCTTATTCTGCTTCCTCATAAATTGATTTATGACTTTTCCTGCTAGGAACTCATAGGTATCTTCAGTGTGGGTTCCCACCCAGGTAGACCGAAGCTTGTTTCTTGTACTCTGCATTTTCCCTTTGAAGTTCTAGTCATCAAGGAACAGAGGATGGTGAGGGCTGATCAGCAGCTTTGGCTCCTTGACTTCTCTGTTTGCATCTCTCCACAATCTTCTCAACTCCTGGAACTTTTCTTGCCTTTTTGCATAGCTTAGCTCTGCATCTTAAAACCTTTTGTGTCTCTCATCTAACAGCTTTAGGAGTGTCTAAATCCTTTGCTCTCACACAATGGCATCTTACATGCAGTAATATTCACAAAAAGTGTTTGATTAAATGAGAGAAGCTATCCAATGGGTTCTGCTCCATCATTCCCAAGGAATCTAGGACTTAATTTGAAGCTACTTTCATACTTTTCCTCTCCCTACAACTTTGCAAAATTATTACAGATTTTAGACTCAGAGAAAATAATATAATTAAATCCTTATACCTCGCATCAAGAATAATCAGAATTAATAAAGTGCCTAATATTTTTGTACTGTAGTTATTTAAAATAATGTATGGTGTCTTTTTTGTATTTCCAATTTTTTACTTTAATATTTGCTTTTTCACACTTCAAACACGCTTTTTCCCCTCACTCAGTAATGTGTTTGAAAGTTTAAGTGTATTTGTGCACAATTGTTCAAAATCTTATATATATTAAAATTTTTATTTTACTTAATAATTGTCAGTTTCCCATCACCATAAAATACCTGAGCAGGTCCCAATCTTAGATGAAGAACTGTTGGGCAGCTGATTACTGCTGGGTGAGGATGAGCTGATCTTCTTTAAGAGAGTACCTCTAGGCAGCCTGCTAGACCCCAGTGGATGAACTTGCACTGAGGGATGTCCATCTGGATTCACTAACTTGACTCAGTAGGCCTTACCATGAATGGCAGAATGCATGAAATCCAGTGGGGGAAGCGCTATGAGAGGGTGCCAGTGGAGAAAGGGGTATGAAGATGATTAAGATGTTGTATATGAAGTACACAGAAATTCCAGCACTTGGGAGGCAGAGGCAGGCAGGTCTCTGTGAGTTCAAGGCGAGCCTGAACTCATAGTGAGTTCCAGGACAGCTGGGGCTACAGGGAGACCCTGTCTCAAAAGACCCCCCCCCTAAAAAATATACAGAACAATACCTGAGAAAAACAATTTCAAGAAGAAAATGTTTATTTTGGCTCACAGTTTCAGAGATGTTAATCCATGACCACTTGGCTCTTTGCTTATGGGCCTACAGTGTGAGCAAGGAGGAAGTGGAGCACAGCTGCTCACTGTAGGCAGGAGGCAGCATGGTGGAAAGTGAGCAAGCAAGAGAGGAACAGGGAGCAAGATAAACCCTTCAGGAATGTACCCCCAATGACATTTTCTCTAAGTAGCTCCCACTTCCTATAGTTTCCATTGCTTCCCAAAGATCCATTCAACAATGGGCTCATTCATTTATGAGTTTTGTACCCTTATGATCTGATCACCTCTGAACCCCACTGTACAGGGGATCATGCCTTTAGCACATGAGCCTTTGAGGGACATACAGTACCCATCCACAGCAAACACCAAACCCACAGTATATGTCCACATATGTCCTCTTGAGCATATGCTGTGCTTGTTCTTGTTTTTGTTTTTGTTTTTGAATCAGATGTCTAGCATTGAAAGTGCTGTATAATTTTGTATTTGGCCTCATCTATTAGCTATATCTAATTTATTATATCTGATCTGTTTGATTGACATTGATCACAAATTTTTATAATTTGTGAGAAGTGCCTAGTGCTGCTATGGGAAAAGGCTATGATGAGTAGATTCTCTGCATTGTATCTTATGTATAACTAATGATGCAAAAATATGTACTATTCAATAATGAAAAACTAGTGATTTAGAAGCTCATGTTCCACTTTTCTTCCTTGTAGGTATTTATGAGCCTCAATTTCTTATACTACTGCAGTGAACCAACCTTGGATGTGAAACTTGCCTTTTGTCAGGTGTGTGTTCCTTACAGGTAAAACAAGGTACAGTATATTCCCTTGTATTTCAACTTCTCCATTTCATTTTGCATAAGTTCCACACCAAAGTTATTCTTTATGTCATAGTAAAAGGATATTTGGAAGTACAAGTGAATACTTAGAATTTTTTTCTTTTTTCTAGTTCATTAAGGTTGGATTAGAAATGAAGAGAATTTTCTGAATGGTTTTATAGTTAATCAATTTGTAAAGGGATTTCTGTGAGATTTCAGTTTTACTTAAGGCATTTAGCATTTCTTTCAAAATTATTGAAATAAGACATGAATGCTCAAAACATAATGAACCTGCATTACCATTCTTCTTAAGGGCAGAGGAATCCCAATACAGTACCTCAATGGCCACCTGTTATTATGTACAAGTGGTGCTCAATTTTTTTCCTCAGTAGCTAATAAAACTACCACAACAAAAAATGAAATACCAGTGACCAAAAAAAGGTATATTTAAGCTAAAAGGACAATATGAAGGCAACAAAAATGGCATGTAATTTGTGTAGAGTTTATTAAGTCTGCACTCTTGTATTAAAAACTAACCAACAACAGCAAAAAACAGATTCATGTTTTATATGCTTCCTAAACCTCAAAAGTTACCAATAAAATCTTAGAATTTCAGCCATTTTAAAACATATAAAATGCCTTTGTATGGGTTGAATTTGTTTTTCAAGTAAACTTTCTACATTTAGACACAGGTAGTGTATTTATTTCTTTAAAATATTTTATTTATTATTTTTATTATTTCATGTGTATGAGTGTATTGCCCTAGGACTTTCTTTTTAAAAAAATATTTATTATTTTTGTTTTATGTGTATGAGCCTGCATGTATGTGAGTGCACCTTTGTCGTGCAATGCTGTGGAGGTCAGGAGAGAGCTTCGGATTCCCCTGGAACTGGAGTTAAGGATGGTTCATAGCTGCCTTCA
The DNA here is from genome assembly GCF_000622305.1 of Nannospalax galili. NCBI lineage: Eukaryota > Metazoa > Chordata > Mammalia > Rodentia > Spalacidae > Nannospalax > Nannospalax galili. Next base: position 1,713,410 of record NW_008354532.1, read on the forward strand.
GAGGTCAGAAGAGGGCTTTGGATTCCCCTGCAACTCGAGTTAAGGACGGTTCGTAGCTGCCATGTAGGTGCTGGGAATCGAATCTGGGTCCTCTGCAAGAGCAGTCAGTGCTCTTAACCACTGAGCAATCTCTCCAGCCCCACGAGTATTTATTTCTGAGAGTCCTTTTAAAGCAGAAGAGTAAGTGAGGCATGAACTTGCTTGGTTTTAGACTGTCTTGCTCAGACTGTAGTCCATAGGAAATATACATGCACAATCCAGGGAGCTAGAAATTCCATAGCAAGCAGGAGATTTCCAGTGTGATTCACAGAATCTTATTACTTATTTACTCAGTGTAAAGTTTTTATTTATACAAAACTATTTTTTTCTTTCTTTTTTTCTCCCTATGGCTTGGTGCCTCATTTTCTTCTCTACTAAAGTAATGAAAAGAATGTATTTATTTTTAAAGGCAGAGTTATCAGTTGGGGTTTACCTTCAAACTATCTCTTGGTACCCTCATTCATGGGCATCTCATAGATCCTTTCTACGCTGGTCCCCGGAGGGACTAGCCTGCCTCTTAGCTTCTGTTCTAAGACACTACTCAAAAACTTTGTGTAATTTTAATTAGTAATCAAATGTACCCTGAATCTAAGGTTCTTGACTCCTAGTCTGTAGATTTTCATCACGTTATATTTCCAATTTTTAAAGTATCTGTTAAAAAACACAGTAACTATAGGAAATAAAATTTCCCAGTTGTATATTCTAGTTAGCTTTCTATTGCTATGATGAAAACATTCCGATGAAAACCAACTAGGGGAGGAAAGGGGTTGTTTTATCTTACTCTTTTAAGTGACAGTTCATCAGTGAGGGATACCAAAGCAAGAACTTAAGCAGGGAAGGAACCTGGACGTACAGACCGCAGGGGAATGCTGCTTACCAGCTTGCTCCCCTGACCTGTGCTAAGTTTGCTCTGGTATACAACCTAGGACCACCCCACCCAAGGGTGGTACTAGTCACAGTGAGTTGAGCCCTCCCACACCACTCAGAGGTCAAGATAATGCCTCACAGACATGCCAACGGGTGAAATAAATAGAGGAAATTCCCCAACTGAGGTCCCCTCTTCCCAGAAGTGTCCAGTTGACAACTGAAGCTATCCAGTACAATGTACATACTCTCCAATTGTTTTCACTTTAATTTTTGGTTGAATCATTTTAATAACATGAGACTTACTGAATTTCCAAGATGTTTGTGCCATATTAATTTTGTTACTGTTGTTTAAAATGACCAACCATAGGCTTTGCAGCCAGAAGTGATCTTGTTACATTTGGGGACAAATTTTCTTTGTAATTGTAGACAATGAAAGAATAACCCCTGTTTTCACAGTATGACACCTTCATGAAAAAAAGAATCAATGGGGATTGTGAAGTCCAAAGCTTCTTGACTCTCTTGAAAAATCGGTAGACTATCTTAGCCATCTCCTCAGCTGAGAAGAGACACACAACTATTACATTTCATGTTGTGGATAAAATAAATCTGTGAAAAGTGCTGTTTTGGGAGTTTTGCCATTCTGGATTTGAACCATGAATTTATTTACTTACAGAGATAATGGGCTGGGACCCTCCCCTAACCTGCTGTTATCTACAGTGTTTATGACATCCTGTGGATGGTACCAACAGGTACAGGGCTGTCTTTGCCCTGCTCAGGGGTCCTGTTTTGAGGGCACAGCCAGCCAGGACATCTCAACCTTTATTCTCAAGCCCAAGAAGGTTATTTTAATCCAGCAAATGTTTAATACGTAGATTTTGAATTCTAGGTGGAAATAAAGACAACAGAAAAACACCACTCCCCATATAGAAATTTGTTTGCTGTCCTTGAAAATCAATGTTCTTCTATCTTAGGAGTGTGTATTCATAGATTTTATTTTGTTAACCACAAATCATTATTGTTACCATTTATCTAAAACTTATTAACTCATTGTCCTCTTTAAAGGCTTACTGGTTTAAACTGGTTATGAATAATTTAAAATCATTTCCTGATTCATAGAAAGCTTGAGACAAGGAGTTCAAATAAATGTAGCGTGGCTTGGGAGATGACTAGGACATTAAAACTCTTGCCTCACAAGTCTAAGGATCTGACTTCAATCCTCAGAACCCATATAAAGAGCTAGACATGGTGATCTGTGCTTATAATTGCATCAATAGTAAGATGAGAGGAGACAGTGGACACCTGGAAACTCACTAACCATCTAGTTAACCCTACTTAGGGAAATTCCTGGCCAAGGAGCAACCTGTTCTCAAACAAAAGGTAGAAAGCTCTTCATGAAGGATATCCTGAGGCAGTCCTTCACACAAATGCATACAATATGCAAACATGCACCCCCCCAGGAGCAAAAATGGCTCAAAGGCAGTGCCATCACCAAACACCCACCCCAGCATGGGTGACAGCTCATGAAAGCAGGAAACCTGGAATGTATCATACAACCAGCAGGCAGATCAAGAGGTTAGGGAGTGTTTTATCCAGGTAGCTAAGTCAGTCTGAGCCTCTTCCAGGCAGCTCACCTACACGTGTGCCTGTAAGTAACCCCAATAAAACTCACTGGTTCACCAAGTTAGATTTTGTGCTATCTTTACTTTGATGTGTTCCCTATTTTAGGTGAGTAGCTGTTTTCTCATGTCTCCTCAGTAATACTTTTACACAATATAGTTGCACATATTTATGAGATATAAAATGATGCTCAGCTGGTTTCAGTTTCTTCCAGGCATCTTGGCTGGTGTGACATCATCTCTAAGCAGTTCTGAGGGCTTTTAAATTCTTGGGGAGCCACAGCCTAGCAAACTTAGTTTCAGGAACTTCCTGAAGCTATTGAGTTGTTTACTTACTGAGCTTAATGAACTTCTCTGGAGGATGGAATGCCCTACTTTGCCTCAAATTATCCTGTTGTTTACTTTCTTTTAGAACATCCTGTTGTTTATTCAACTTCCTTCAAAGATGGAAGGCTTTTTATCCCAGAGGACATTTCTGTTCAACAAACTATAATTTATCAATGGCCAATATAAAATAAAATGGAAAGAATTACTAAGATTGTTCTTCATTTTGCCTTCACAACATCATCTATTTTTGGAAGACAGAGTCCAAATATATTTTA
>NW_008354532.1:1716558-1737845 GCF_000622305.1 Nannospalax galili
TACCAACCAACATATAAAACTTTAAAAAAAATTTAAGGGATACAGTGTGATGTTTGTACATACAAATATAAAAATTCAAAGCCAAGATCCACAAATGAGCAAGAACTTGCAGCATTTGTCTTTTTGGACCTGAATGATTTTCTTAATAGATCTAAAATATTACTAGATGATTTGATTGCTAATTAAATTTTGTTTTCATTGTAATGTCACAGTAATTAAAGCATTATATGTTTATTGGCAAGAATTTTTCCTAGTTGTAATTGGTGGCTATCCCAAATAAATGCCAACTTGCTTTTAAATAAATCGTTGATGACTTCTGATTTATTAGTATTTTTCTAGTCTTTTCCTCTTTTAATGTATAATTTGTAGATAATTTGTGAATCTTTTATGGACTGTACTAGCTTTTATAAACCTTTTATCAACCCAGAAACTAGCAAGCTGGAAAATCATGAAAAGTGAGGTGTCTACTAGAATGTCCTTCAAACAGTTTCACTCTAAGTGGCATGTTCAATTACTGGTATCTAGGACATTTAAAAAATATCGCTAGCTTGATTCCAGAATAACATGGGCTTTTAGAAGCAGCTATTAGGCTGTGAAGGCATGAATTTAAGGTGACAAGAGTTGCTCACTTTTTTCATTAGATAAGTCTAGGATGTTCATAGTTCAAGGCTTTGAAATTATCCAATTAAAATTTGCACTTCATTGGATAGTCACCCTAGAGGGACTGAAAACACAGTAAGAAAAAGATGCTTTGTTAGAGCAGGGCAAGAAAGGAAAAAATGTAATCTAACAGGTTATTATTTTTTTTGTTCTTTTTTTGAGACAGGGTCTCCCTATAGCCCCAGCTGCCCTGGCACTCACTATGTAGAACAGGCTGGACTTGAACTCAGGGATCTGCCTGCCTCTGCCTCCCCAGTGCTCGGATTAAAGGCATGAGCCACCATGCCCAGCCTAACAGGCAGGGTTTATTTTGGCTTACAGTTTGAGGGGATAGAACTAATCATAACATGGAAGGCATGGGCAGTTGGAGCAGGAGGTGGCTGGTCACATTGTGTGTGCTGTCAGGAAGCATTGAAAGGGTACTGGTGCTCATCTGGTTTGTTACCCCTTTTTGCTTCACCTGTTTCAAGTTTTATTCAGTCTGAGACCCCAGTCCATGGAATGGTACCACTCATATTCAGTGTGGGTCTTCCCTTCTTTCTTAAACTTCTCTGGAAATGTCCACAAAAACATATTCAGAAATATGTCCCCTAGGTGGTTTCTTAACCTAGTCAAGGTGACAATGAAAATTAACTTTCCCAAGTCTATCCCTTGTCAACTTAGCACCTAAACATATGTTTACTTCAGAACATTCCAAAACTTTTCCTCAAAGACTCATTAGTATCTAGTAATGCAAAATGCTTATAGTATATCTGTATGAATCCCCAGCATCTTAACAGTTCTAGTATTGTTCAAAACCCTAAAGCCCCAAATCTCTTCTGAGACTTAAGCTAGTCTCCTGTGAGTCCGTCCCTATAACAACAAAATGCTGCATACTTCCAATATGCAATGGGACAGAATAAACATTCCCATTCTAAAAAAGAGGAATTGTGAGATAGCAATGAAAGATTGGCCAAAGTAAGTCTGAAGCCCAGCAGATGAAACACCAAATCCTGAAGCCCCATGTCTAAAGTATCTAGGGCTCTTAGTACCATCTTGACTCTAACAGCCTCAGGTGATTCCACCCCCTCTGCTTCTAGTTCTGCTGCTTGTACTTCACATACCCTCTCTGTTGGGCTGGCTCGTCTCTGTGCCTACAGCTTTCCTAGGTGGATGTCTATGGTCTAGTATCTCCAACATCCTGGGGTTTCTTTTGCAACTGAGGCTTCACCTTCATAGCTTAACAAAATGGCAGATCATTGTTTCCTTACAGGGAATGTGATCCTGCCTCACATTGCCTGGCCTCAGTGGCTTTCTAGAACTTTAATGCAAACCTCTATGACCCCATAACTTTCACATTTTGATGCCTGCAAAGCCAGCACTGTGTGAACCATGATACCAAGATCTGTTGTCAGCTTGAGATATAGTCTGGTCCCCTTTACCACAGCTATGGTGGTCTTTGTGTGTCCTTGGCAGACAAACTTGGGGAGACACTTCCCTAGAGGGTTGTTTTTCAGTAGAGAATCTCTTCAGTGTCATTTTCGGTTCAGAGCTGTTGTTTCAAATAATTTTGCTTTTTTTTTTTTTTTTGTCCTTTTGAGACAGGGTCTCCCGGTAGCCCCAGCTGGCCTGGAACTCACTATGTAGACCAGGCTGACCTCAAACTCACAGAGATTTGCCTACCTCTGCCTCCCGTGTGCTGGGATTAAAGGAATGCACTACCATGCCCGGCTACATGAACTTTTTTTTTTTCCATGTGTATTCGTGTACTGCCTGCATGTAAGTAAGTACATTCATGTCGTGCAATGCCCACGGAGGTCAGAAGAGGCAGTCGGATCCCCTGGGACTGGAGTTATAGTTGTTAGCTGCCATGTGGGTGCCGGGATTTGAACCCAGGTCTTCTGCAAGAACAACCAGTGTTCTTAACCACTGAGCCATCTCTCCAGCCCCTACATGAATTCTTATATTAAGAATTTCAACAATCCTTAAGCAAGGATAGATGTAGACCAGGCTGGCCTTGGAACTCACAGAAATCTGCCTGCCTCTGCCTCCCAAGTGCTGGGACTACAGGTGTGCACCACCATGCCCAGCCATAATTTTGCATTTTTGTAAATTGGAGCCTTTGATAAGTGGGGTCATTTACTCAGGGCATCTTTCCAATCTTCCCATGAAACAGCACAAGACCTCTCTGTAATGACATTAATTCCTAATAACTATTGCTGCTTTCTCCACATCTGCCGTGTCTATATTTGCATACTTTGTCACCTTCCTTTCCTTGCCAAACCACACATTTGCTATGGTCTCTGTGCCCTCCTTCACTGTAGAGCTGACATAGAGCAATGCACACAACCATTCCACAGCCTGGGTGCTATCCTGTCCTGAAATTTCCTCCACCAATTTAATTTTAATTGAGTTTCACTCAAATTTGCAAGACATGGAGTTCAGCATGAATGAACTCTTGCCCAGGTCCCAATAGAGTCCTCACTCCCCTGTGAAGCCCCATGAGCTAAGCCTCCTTTATCCACATTTCTCTCATCATTCTGGTCTTCCAAACTCCCACCGCAATGGCCCATTAAGCTCTGCTTACAGAACTATAATTTTTTTTTCTAGCTTCTAGATCCACATTCTTACACATTTCTCCCACAAACCAGTTCCAAAGCCTACGATCCACGTGACTGAGTTTATCACAACATCCCTCACTCCTTTGTATCAATTTTCTGCATTAGTTGCCTTTCTCCTCACTGTGACAAAATACCTGACAAAATTGATGAAAGGTTTATTTTGGTCCATGACTTGAAGGCATACAGTTCATCATAGCATGGAAGGCATTCAGTTGGAGCACAAGGTACCTGGTCACACTGTTTCCACAGAAAAAGAAATAAATATTGGTGCTTATCTGGCTTTTTGCCTTCTTTCCTTTGAATACAGTCTGGGACCCCACCCCATGGGATGGTGCCACCTACATTCAGGGTGGGTCTTCCCTGCTTAGTTAAACCTTAAAATCACTCCCAGAGGTGTGTCTCCTAGGTGTTTCCAAATCTAGTGAAGTTGATGATGAAGACTTAGCTTTATAAAACATAATCTTTTCCATTGCTGTTTTAGTTTTCATATAATTTGGAAAAGGAAATATACACTAATTTTTTTCTTTTAATGGGTCTCCACTCCCATGCATTATTTAATGAAACTGGACTATGATTTTTTCATATTTACTTTGATACTACATATTCAATTTGCATTAATAATGTACATAATCACTGTATTTATGCTTTAGTCTGCATGACTGTAGGGGGTAAGATGATATTAACGACAAGGTGAACAGTATAACAATATGTGTGGTAAAATAAATCACAGTTCTTGACACCATTGTGGTAATTGTTCACCGATATTTATGGATGAGTCTTTTGTGCTACTTGACAGTATTTTATTTTCTTGGTGTACATGGAAGTGTGGCTCTAGCAAAATTTTTTTGACAGGGTCTCCAAACCCACCTAGAAGTCACAATATGGACCAGGCTGGCCTTTTGATCTCACAAAGATCTGTCTTCCTGCCTCTGCCTCCTGAAGGCTGGGATTAAAGGAGTGTTCTTCCATGCCTGGTAACTCTAGCAAATTTTTAAAAAATATTTTATTTATTGTTTTTATTTTATTTGTATGCATGTATTGTCTGCATGTAGGTAAGTGCATCCGTGTCATGCAATGCACACAGAGGACAGAAGAGGCCGTTGGATCCCCTGGAGCTGGAGTAATGAACAGTTGTTAGCTGCCATGTGGGTGCTGAGATTCGAACCCAGGTCTTTTACAAGAATGACCAATGTTCTTAACTGCTGAGCCATCTCTCCAGCCCTGTCTCTAGCAAATTTAAGAGTAAATTTTGTGCTACATTTCTGTTTTACATCCTGGGATATTTTTTCTAAAAAAAATTATTAAATGGGGTTGGAGAGATGCTTAGCAATTAAGAGCACTGTCTGCTCTTGGAAAATACACAGGTTTGATTCCTAGCCCCACATGGTGGTTAATAATTGTGTGAAACTCCAGTTCCAGGGGATCCGATTCCCTCTTCTGTCCTCTTTGGGCACTCAATGACACAGGTGTATTTATATTCATGCAGACATAAAACAATTATACACATAAAATAAAAAGAGAAAAGAAAAAAGAAGTTTTAAAAAACATTAAATGGCTATTTCAGCTAATGAATAGATTTAATCATACTTCCCAAGATTAACTGACAAAAAACTGAAAGACTTGTGGATTCCATTTTGTAGCTGTGAAGGCTTCTGTATTGGAGCTTTATGAGTATATGCTTGGTTTACCTGAAACACAAAAAATCAGATTTTAGCTTCTTGTGGGATGGGCTTTACTTGATTGTAAGTTGGCTTGGTATTGGAAGTTTAATTACAGTTGAACCTTCAATAAGATACAGCTTGTATCTTTCTAAATATAGTGCTGTAAAATACCCTAGACTTATCTGTGGTGTCAATGCATGGTTCATCTATAATCATGCTGTGCAACAGAAGCATAAACTCATGGATTCTATTTTAGTCTAAATTGTGTGCATCTGTAATTCATTCTTTAAATGGGCTATTTTAATACTACTATCCTTATGATAGGAGGTATTAGAAATATATATGAAGTGATAGCCCTTATTTTTCTGCAAAATGGTTACTTTTGGCTGGAGAACATGACCAGCATGACCGAATTTTTAAGTAGGTCAAGCACACCCAGCACTTCTCTTCCAAGCAGTGGCTAAATTTTTAAGTAGGTCAAACAGACCCCATATTTTCTTTCCAAATTCTAAATCTAAGAGATACCATTTTATATTTTTAGAGTTTATCTTCTCTAAAAAGTAACTGTTTGATTATTTATTGCTAATACATTCCCCAAAGGGTCAAAGCACTTATGCACTTTGAGGACTACATTTTGTGCCTGTGTGTGTGTGTGTGTGCATGTGTGCATGTGTGTGTGTGTATGTGTGTGTGTGTTTAGGGATCAGGATGGAATTTAGGAACTTGCACATGCTAGGCACATGTAACTTATCACTGAGCTATACCCCCAGATCTGAAGCATATATTTAAGGAGATGGAAAACTCAGGGCCTGGTGGCACACACTTGTAATTCCAGCTGCTTGGGAGGCTGGAGCTAGAGCACTGCAATTATGAAGCCATCCTGGATTACATCATGAGTTCAGCACTAGCCTGAGTAACTCAGCAAGATTCTGTCTGAAAAGTTTTAAAGGGGTGGGGTTGTAGCTCAATGATAGAGAATGTTCCTAGCATCCATGAGGCTCCGATAGTGCAATAAATAAGTACTAAAAGATCAATTAAAAGATATGAACACAAAGATCTTTTGGCATATACAACTACTAAATACTAAATTTAGGCACCACTTACATCTTTTCGTAATTAAGCAGGTAAGGGAATGAAAATAATAAAATGATTTGTATAGGGGCGAAACATAAGTTCTGTATTGCATATATGAAAACAGAGCTTTAGATTCAAAATTTTGTTCTGAGAAAGGGTCTCCTTGTAGCCCCACCTGGCCTGGAATTTGCTGCTTAGATCAGGCTAACCACCATCTCACAGAGATCCTCCTGCTTCTGCCTTCCAAATGCTGGGATTAAAGTCCTGGGCTGCCACACCCAACAAGATTCAAGATTCTGAAACATTGCATAGGCAAACTCTAATTTCCCTAACTAATAATTCAGAGATGTATTTCAGAGATAATTTAATAAACCCCAGGTAACTCACTTTAAATCCTTTGTTTATAAATGATTTTTTGACTTCCACTACAGGAAAGTGTTTGTTGTTATTGTTTGTTTTATAATTAATTGTTATTTATTATCCTAGACAATTTTTCTTGTCTTGAATATTTAATGCCAGCTATTACTTCCTAACTTATACTTCTTTTATCATAGAAAAGTTGAGAATATGTAAACTGAAAGTTATAGAATTCAGTGTGCCAGGTTAATAGGCAATTCCACTGATTCTGAAGTCAGCATTCCATGTTTATCCCCTAGATAACCATGAGATCAGGATCTTAGTGTTCTTAGAGCCTCAAGTAGTGTATGGTGTGTTGTAAGACCCAACTAAACATTTGCTGTATAAAAAGCATATTGTCGTAATAACAGACTCCGAATCTCTAGGGCTTATTAGAGTACAAGTTTATTTCCTATGTTGTACATTCCAATTCATGTTGAAAAGGACTCTTATCTTCCCAGGGACTCAGGAGTTTAAACTCCTGGGATCCTGGCAGCTCAGATTCCACAGTGAAGAAAAAAATGAACAGTAGAGGTGTATCACTTTAAAAATTTAAATTCATTTATGGATTTTGTGTGTATGTGTACTTGCACATATACATACACATGTCATAGCACACATGTAGAGGCCAGAAGATAACTTTTCAGGAGTTATTACCTTCCACTGTGTCGTTCCCAGGGATTGAACTCAGGTTGTCAGGTTGGGGGCAAGTGCTTTATCCACTCAGCATGTCACCAGCCCTCCAAGACGCATCACTTTAAAACTAAGTCTGTAGTTAGCTGATACTTACATTTCTTCATGGGTCAGCATTAACTGCATGACTTCAGCACAGCTGTAAAGTAGACTGGGAAGTACAGCCTGGGGCACATGCAGAGTTATGGAGCACTGGCCTTACCACAAATGGAAACCAAAAATTTAATTTGTTACCTGACTCTTAAATCCTGCCAGTTAAATGTAGACTTTATAGCTATAGCATAGTCTTAGACTTCAACTGTGCCTTAAGAGTTTGTCCAATTTTTGTTTAAAACATTCTAAATGTTCCTCCAAATGTTATGTAACTTCTCTATTGTATTTATTGTAACTATGTAATAATTAAAAACTTTGCATAGATCATCTCATATGTAAGTGACTCACTAATAAAAAGAGTAGACTATGACTTTGCTTCTGTATATAAGGAAACTAAGGTTGATATTGTAAAGACCTTGCCCGGGGTCTCATAATTGAGATTCTAGATCAAATAGATAGATGTAAAGTTGAGATTTTAGTCATTGAAGTTTTTCATAAAATTTCTCCCTTGCAAAATGAAAACACTGATTCTTACATTAAATGGCTTATTAGTCACTCAACAAATGTTTGATGCTAATACTAGCCTGGTGCCCATGAGGATCCAGGCAGTACTAGTTTTCTTCCTTTATACATAAAGGACAGGCAGGAAGAGGTCACCCTCCTCTGCTATCCATTACTTCTACATGCTTTTTCATATAACAGAAACTAATGACTACACATAAGCTAAGTCTGAGTGTTTTTGCTACACTATTGATTTCTTATAAGCCATTGATTCCACAGAGTAGCATCTCTGGGCCCACTAGCACTGAAGAGGAATAGATTCCAGGAGGCAATCTTCCTTAGAGTATTACATATCAAGAAACAGAGTGATGAAATGTGTCCCTCACAAAAAAACCCAATTCCACATGTTATTAAGTTTTGTAATCTCACATTTCTCCCATTTAAAATAACAAGAAAATAATTTGATTCAGATTTATAGTTCAGTAAGTACTGTATCAATCAGCATGGTCAGTGTTGTTTCTGTTGATTTCCTATGACAACCTCACAATAACACCATGGCAAAGCTCCACTGATCAGCATAACTTGTAGGATAAATAGCTAAATATTACTTGTGTTAGAAGCAGAATCATGACTTTTGGCAGGTAGTTTTATAAATGCAAGTGGCAATGCCAAAGGATGTACCCGCACATCATCTAAGTTCCTGAAAATAACTCCACCTGGACTCCACAGAGGCAGGTGAGTTTATTATCAATAGGGCTATTGAACAAACAGGAAATACTTAATGAATATTTTACAAATGAATGAAATCAGACTCATTAAATTTCAAGGTGACCTTGGAAGATTCAGCTTTCCATGTCAGCAAGCTGAAATTTGTTTAACGTGCAGCGTGTTCAACTCTAAGTGGAAAGAACTGATGAGTGGAAGAGAATGCAGAGGCGTGCATGCTATGGAATTATTTCTCCTGATTTTCATTTTTTGGACATTCATATTTATTTAATACTTTCAATATTACACAATTGCAAATGCATAAATATAATGCTACACATGCTTTGTCATTGAATTACACATGAATCACACATGAATCAGTCTTTTCAATGACTGCATTCTATGTATAATAAATTACTTATTGATGAGCACTTGCTGATTTCTGGATTTGACTTTTTCTTTTTAACTTCCCAAGTTGTGATTTACAACTCTAGAAGTTCAATCAGGTTATTTACATTTTCTGTAGGGCATAGGTGATGGTACACTGGGGCTGTTGAAGAGTAATAGAAAAATTATGGGAAACCTCCTGGTGCCTGGGGATGGGAAAGGTCTGATGTCAAGGTCTGGGTGCCCAAGATCATGTATAGAGTCAAGATCATAGCTGGCCATCAAGGGAGGTGGAAAGTCCATTTTTGAGAATCAGTCCTCCCAATTCTAAAATCTTCAAATGCCAGAAACGTCCCCTGTTCCCAGCATAAGTCCAACATAGGGGCAAAACCAGTGCCATGAAAAACTGGGACTTCAGGGGAGGAAGTTGTGGAGTGCAGCCACTTAGAGAAACTGAAACTGCTGCCCATTATCTGGAAGTCCACCACTCTCTAATCTGCTCAACTATCAGCACACCCCCAAAAGAATGTGGACTGTGGCTCCCAGTTAGGGGCCTCATCTCTGGGTTCATAGGAGGGGACCACAACTCCACGTTTGCAGGAGGGTACCACTACTCCAGGTTCATGGGTGGGTGCCACAACTCCAGCTCACAGTAGGGGACCACAGCTCCAAGTTCATGGGAGGTAGCTACAATTCAGGCAAATGGGAGGAGTCATAATTTGAATTACTGCTGGTTCCTACTATTGTCCTGTTTCCATCGCTCTGTTCACATGATTGATTATACTTGTGTTTAAAACAAAGCATTTTGGCATTTGTGTAGCAACCAGAGGCAAAAGTTACTTGCTGGCTTGGATTTCTCACTAGAGAGACATCAATATTAGAGAAAATCACTTTTGCTTTTGCTCAAGGAGAAAGATAAATCAAGTGTTTCCTTTTTCACGGTCAAAGATCCAGTTGGCTTTATTAATGTTGGTTCCTTTCACATCTTCCTCCATGGCCAGGTTGAACAAGTGATGAGAGATCTTACTGGAATCATGTTTTAAGTCCTCTGATTAAACATGAAGGTCATTTCCCATTTAAAACGCCACACCTTCACCACACCCTGGGCTGGGCCCTTGGGGAGTGCACAACTAGGTGCAAGGGGCATGAACCGCTCCTCCGCATACTTGCTTCACCTGACAAGAGATTTGGCAACTTCACCATTGCTCCAGTGGCTGGACTGCAGCCACCTTGGCTTCCTAGTTATTTTCTTTCTTACTTGCCAAGTTCAAAGATTAGAATTTTGAGAGCAATATAAAATGCCTAAGTTCAGGAAAATATCTGTCCTGTGTGATAAGGTTCCTCACATGGTTTAGCATAGTCACTCAACCTCTTGGGAGTTGGAATATGCTGGTCCCAAGGATGGATGCCTATTTCACCATCTCTCTTTATTTTCCAAGCTCTCCTCCTGTAGCTTACCACATCCTTAGAAAACCACCTCACTATTCTAAATGATTTTTTAATTGAGCTATTATGTAGTTTGTAAAAGAGATTTAGAACTGAACAACGTTTGATTTAACTTAATGCATACCACGGAACGACTAGTTCTGAAACTGTGAGTCAATTGATTAATGGCTCTGGGTAGCTCCTTCACTTGTTTTGAGTGTAAACTTTAATATGTTTAATATAATGCAGAATGTGCCTACAGTAGGTAATCAATTATACTACTGTACTTTTGCCCCCAGCCTCACTGAAAGTTCATATCAAGTAAGTAATATGAAACATATTTTTGTGTCTGATAAAATATATTACATTTGCTGTTTGCTGTTTGATTCCTGGCTTCTTATGTAAAGAACTGGATCTATTCTTCCTGAAGTTACGTGCTAGAGAAATATTATCTTTTCTATAAATCATTACAGTAGATTTCTAAGATTAATGAATCAAAACTTGCCTCTCGCTGTGACTTTGTTGTGGTTGTCATTAGTTTTTCCTTTGGCTTTCCAGACCATGACATTAAGTTTTGTGCTCAAGGTAGTGGGTATTCATAACTTAAGTCTTCTGGTAAAACTGTCATCTTTCAAGCCTGCTTTGTTTGACATTCATTCTAAAACTGGATTTAATGGTTTCATTGTTCCTATAGCTTCTATGGTGAGCTTCACAAATCCTTTATGGAACCATGCAAGGTATAAATAATAAATGAATGAAAGAATAAAATGGCTTGCTCAAGGTTTCATACATATTAAGCACAGAACTGATCCAGCTCAGTGTTATTTTCAACAATACCATTTAAAAGAAACCAGCAAAGCTTAATCTATAAAGGTTCTTAAACCCCAATGTTGCCTGCTCAGGAGCTGATAGCCATAGCGTAGAACAGTCTTGTCTCCTTGAATGAGAATGAAGAGGGGGTGCTCCTGAAATATGTTATTTTATCTGAGAAAAGTGCAATCAAGGCTCCGAATACCTGTGGTTTAAGGTTTAAATATGGCTCATTTTTCTTTGCAAAATTCCATTGCCATTGGCTAGCAGCTGAATCGGTGGTGGGGGCTTACAGCACAATGCACTTTCTTACAGGCCTGTACAGAATGCAGTCTTCTCACAGAACAGATTGCATTCAGATTTCTTTTTGTCTACCACAATGCCAGAACAATGGAGCATTCTTTTAATTTAGCTTCAAGTGTTATTTTGGCAGATGGAGGACAAAGAGGAAATGAGTTTGCACTGAATTTTTGCAAAGAAAACCCAATTACTTCCAGATAGAAATAATTTTTGAGTCATGTAAATATAAGCTTAATATTGAAGGGAAGAGTAAATTAAAAATAACTTAACTCAATAGAATAGACTATTCTAAACCAATAGTTAGCTTAAACTATATTAATCTATTAAAGTTACCACAGTGATAGGTTATAATTTTTTAAAAACTTATTCCTTTCTCACAATTAACTTTAACCAGCATATTAATTTTGTTCCTTCTCTGGAAAAGTACTTTCCTGTTTGAAGCACACTTGTGAATGCCTATAGGGTTCATTCACTCTCCTGAAATGTTTTAGTGTAAATTAATGTAAATAGGTAAAGAAATGTTTATTTTAATGATCTGAGAGAATAATGTTTAGGAGCTATCTTATCTTTATGAGATGGGAAACCTGTGCAGGGACTATGCCACCCGGACTTGCCAAAGAGATACTACTGTCAAGGAGCATTACTCACTGTCTTTAACCACCACATCTGTCATTTACTGGTTGATCTGCATTGCTTCCAGTTTTTATCCCCCCACCACCCGTGAACTACTCTCTAAAACAGTGGGTCTCAGAATATGATACTTGGTAGATACACAAATTTATGACCCTTATCCTATTCCAATTGGTCAGAACTTACACTGAGGCTCAGGATTCTTTATTTACCCCCAGATAGTTCTAATCTATACTAAAACTTCAGGATCTCTGCCCCCAAACTCACTGTTGGCTAATATGATAGTTAATATTCCTTTTCAATTTGACAAGATCTAGAATCATCTAGGAGACAAGCTTCTGAGCAGGCATATGAGGAATTATGTAGATTAGGTTAGTCGAGGTGGGAAGACACACCTTAACTGTGGACAGTACCATGCCCTGGGCTCTTGACAGAAAAGCAGAAAGTGAACTGAGCACTGAGTACCACATTCATGGTTCTCTGCTTCGTGACTTTGGATGTAATGTGACCAGGTACTTCAAGGGGAATCAGGATTCCCCACCATGATTACCTGTATTTGAATTGAGAGCCGACATAAACCCTTTCTCCCTTACGTTGCTTTTGACAGGGTATTTTATCACAGCAACAGAAGAGTAATTGAGACAAGTATCATTCCTTTTCAACATGGGTCTTCAGTTATTTTCTTCTTGTGTTTGAAGCAAGTCAGCTATTTGTTCTATGTCTTTTTTTCTACTGAAATTTTGAGAATTTCATACAATATATTTTGATCATATTTAGATGCCCTCTCCTTTCTGCACTCCTCCAATAGTCCTCCCTGCCTGATTTCATGTGCTTTGCCATATATATTAAGGCTTATTGAGTCAAGTTTCTGTCCACAAATACCCTTCTATGTTGTGAGTGGAGGGCCTCCAGGTTGGTTCAGTTGTTATGGGACAACTGAGAGTGGAGGTAAAAAAGATACAACAAAGTCTGCAAAGGGAGAATGCACTGACTCAGGAGTCTGTGCTATGAAGTTGATTGCTTGTGATTTATCCACATACACATATGTTCAGGAGTACGACTTGCCAGCAGTGAAGGGAACAAGTAGGGGAAAGATAAAGGGGGTATTTAGACTTGAAGTAAATGGGTGCTAAGGACTTTGTGATGATACAAATATTAAGGATATAAAGAAGGGTCTGAGCATGTCAAATAACAAATTAGCCATGTCAGTCAGACAAAATTAATCTGGCAGATGAAAGCATTCAAGACTTTAATTCTGTTTGGTTTTGCTTTTGTCTTTCTTATGAAGAAAGGAGTACTTTTTGGCCCATTCACACAATGAATCTAGACTAGAAATAAAGATGGTGTGGAGTCCTGTTCATGGTACTGGGTTGAAATCCAGGGTTGGTTAAAGAAACACTAGCTTTCTTTCATCTGCAGGTGTCCCAGCCATTGTCTAAATTCTAAACTCCATTGTTGTCCCCTTGAACAGACTTGCAATACCCTGAGTTTGAACAGTCTTGTTTAATTTCCTGTTCTATATGGCACAGATTTCCTTCCAGATTTTAGGCCTTTTATTGCTATTCTTGCAAGTTACCTGAATTTTCCAATGTGGATCCCTAATCTATAATTTGCATTATTATTTGAGGCCTCATGTGTTTATATTAATGCTGCTACTACACTCAGCCTGGTCATAGGCTGGAGCCAGCCGTGCTATCCTATTCTAAGTCTGCCTTACCTGTCTGTGGTCTCTAGAATCTTCCAGTAGATTTGTAGATTTTTCTACCTATGTGCAAATGGTCTCCACTACTCACACTACCCGGATTGGTGGCAATTCCATTTCAAATTTTAAAATTCTTTTAATTAATTTGAGAATTCCATACAATGTATGGAATCATATTCAGACCTGCCTCTCCATTCCCACCTTTTATACAGCCAACTTCATGTCCTCTACTATTATTAATCTTTTTTTTAAGGCTTAGCAAATCTAATCTGTTTCCTAAATGCTAGTGGGTATAGGTCTATTCCAAGGAGTCTGTTCAACCTACCAGGCATCACACCAATAAGGACAACTGACACTCCCTATCCCAGTATCTCTCAGTTGCCAGTTGATATTCAGCTAGGGCTGGGGCTTCCTGCCCACCTCCCCCATCCATGCAGGTTCCCTGTGTGGCTTGACTTTGCACAGGTCTTGTGCATCTGTCATAAGTGCTGTGGGTTCATATGTGCAACTACCCTGTGGTGTCCAGACAACACAAGTTCATTATATTTATCTACCACCTTTGGCTCTTACACTCTTTCCACCCCTAACCCCTCCTGCAGTGATCCCTGAATCTTGGGAGGAGAGGGTGGAATATAGGTGTCCCATTTAGGGCTGAACACTCCAAAGTCTCTTATTCTCTGCACATTGACCAGTTGTGGACCATATGCTATAAGAAGAATCTTCTCTAGTGAGAATTAAGAGATGCTTTAATCTATGCATTAATCATTTGAGTCATTATGAGTCAGTTTAGTACTATGTATATTTAGCAGTGTGGTTATAGTATGTTCTCCCCTATGGTTTGTGATCTGTCTAGCCAAAGGTTCTTGGCCCTGATAATGATGTGGGCCTTAAACCCAGTCAGAATGTGGTTGGTTACTCCCATAACATACATGCCACTATTGTACCACTGGGCATGTTTGCCAAACCACTTGATATTGTAGCTTGCAGGGTTCACATTTAGACATCCAATGGCAAAAGATTCCAATGAGAATGGTTTTATAGCTAACTCAGAGGTTCAGAGCCTAGGAAGGTTTAAAATCTTTCAAATTATGTAAGTATAGAGTTTTCAGAAGTTAACATGTGTTAAAAATTAGAAAATTTCTTTGATTTTAATTCTGGGTTCACAGTATTACAGATAGATTTTTCTGTTCAGAGCTTCTGCAAGTGAGGAGTGTGGAAATTACCACTTGTGTGGGAATACATCATTTATGCAGGTCCACCAGAAAGCTCTGAGAAGCCAAATACATATAAGCCATGTCTCTCATCTTTTGCTCTTCCAAAAACATGTCACGAATCTCCCACTATGTAAATGCCACCTTCAGTGAGAACCACCAACTTAGATTATTCAATTTTCAGTTGCTGTAACTGTGGAGGAACTCACAGAAAATTTGACTTTAAAATCTAAACAAAATCAGCAAGAACTAATATGTAGGCTTCACCAATACATGCCCCAGGAGATGTGCTGTGAAATGGCTTCTAACCATAGAACCAATACCTCTTATTTAATGCAGTAAACAGAAGAACACTGATGACTAAATAATAATCATTGGTAATAACTATAATAACTATACATATTATTTATACATATTAATTCAAAATGTCAAGGACAAACTTTTAAATTTCTAAATATGATTGGCACATGGACTTCTAAGATAAAGAGAAAATGCAGTAACTAATAGGTACAAAATCTAAGCTTCCAAAAAATAAAGTGTCAAGTGGGGAACAATATTAATCCACCTAATATTTTCAGTATTTAATAAGGATAATGGAAATTATGGTATTTATGAGGACAAAGGAAAATAGCAATATTTAATTCAAACTTACCTAATTAAAAAATTGAAACTACATATTAACTTGTGTCTTCAGTCTTTTTTTATAAAATTATTTCAGATAGGATCTTTGGTCCTCCCTCCTGCGACCAGTGACCATTTCTATCTTATTTACTTAAATCCTTAACTGTCTAATAGTCCCTGAGGCCAGTAGATGTTCATCATGTGTTTACCTAAAAAGGGATGAAACAAGTGAATCAAATCCCAATTTACTATATTTTGAACAGGTTTTGTTTTTGGTTGTTATTGTTGCTAAAATATTGGGGAATGAACCCAGGGCCTCATGCATACTAAGCAAATGCTGTACCAGTGAGCTATATCCCTAGCTTTTAAACAGTTTTACCTTAAAAAATTATCTGCATTTAAGCCTCTTTTACTCTAAGTAAACTTGCAGGATCCAATACACATTTTATTTTTCCTGTGTGAACTAGCTAGAGTAGATGATGGATGGCCAAATATGAGTAGTCATTTGCAGAACAGAATTTTCTGCATCTATTAGCATTGCACTAGTGCACTGGTCTTACATATTGTTCATCTTGACAGGGATTCGATAAACAAGTGGATGTGTCACACATTGCCAAACAGTACAACATGAGCAAAAGCAAAGTGGATAATCAGTTCTACAGCGTAGAAGTGGGAGACTCAACCTTCACCGTTCTCAAGCGCTATCAGAACCTGAAGCCAATTGGCTCTGGGGCTCAGGGAATAGTTTGGTAAGTGGATTTGTTATGCTTTTAAAGGGAATATGCTGTATTCATTTACTAGATACAAACATACAAATTGCAGAGAAAATATACTGAAAAAATACATTTGTAAGCATTATACTGAAAAAAACATATTTATAAACATTATTTGGCATTTTTTCTGTCTGCTCACTAGAAGCATATAACTTGGCTTTACTGGTCATTAGAAAAAAAAAAATTCACTACTGAAGAACCATGAAGAGATCAAGAGAACTGGAGCTGTTTAGTTGTTGTTGATGTATTTAGGGATCTTCTCACACATGCTCTATCTGCTACATATAGTTCTGCATACAATGTGGTCCATCATACACCTCATTAGCGTCTTAAGTCTCCACCACTGAGGCTGTGTGTTAGACTATTACAAAGAACCATAGTCACTTCAGATGCTTTGGAATGCCTCTCTGACTATGTCTTTTCCAAGGCTTTCCCACATTTCTGACTTTCAGCCTTTGCTTGGTCTCCCCTGGACCTCCCTCTCTGCTCTACTCCCCTGCCTTAAAATTATCTATAAGTAAGATTTTTATCTCATTTTCAGATAAATAAATTCACAAAATTTTCAGTAGCCAAATAGAAAATAAGCAAAAAACCAAACAAACCAAAAACACCACTTGAATTTCAAAATACTAGTCTTTGTATGTCCT
The DNA here is from genome assembly GCF_000622305.1 of Nannospalax galili. Lineage (NCBI taxonomy): Eukaryota > Metazoa > Chordata > Mammalia > Rodentia > Spalacidae > Nannospalax > Nannospalax galili. The sequence goes on from NW_008354532.1 coordinate 1,733,448, forward strand.
TGTCTTTTTGCCTCTGACTGAGGGAAATAAAGTATAATCAGGACAGTGAAGGGCAAAATGAAGGGGCAGAAAGGGGGAGGGGTTCTGGCCACTATCCTGTCACATGCATAAAAACTGCAATCGGAGCACACTCTTCTCAGACAGAGATATGGGTATCTCTTCCTTATCCTTTCTCACCTAAGCTCTAAAATAACTTTGATTACTTACCGTAACATGGGCTTGTAGTATACTGTTTATCTCACAGATCTACTATTTAATTGGCTTGCAATCTCTACCAACTTACCCTAATTTCCCTTCTATATCCCTTTGTCTACAGTGAGTTCATGTGTGTCATTTCAGACCAAATGTGTCTACATTCAGACCTGCCCCGTCCACACACTCTTCTAATATTCATGTTAACTATCACATACATTTAGTATCTTAAATATTCCATATAATCATGAATATAAAGACTGGTTAAATTTAGAGGCTGTATATAACGAGAGTCTCTAGGGGACAGGTAAGTTAAAACAGACCATTTATTTCTACTTACTTTTCCTTGGAGCAGGAATAAATCATGGTGGACCAACTCAAAAAAAGATGTCATTTATGTCACCATAAAGCTGTGTGGTGTGTGTGTGTGTGTGTGTGTGTGTGTGTGTGAGAATAAAAGGGGTTCTGCTTTTCCAGTGTAAATGTGGGTGTTCAGACACTTCTGTCACAGACTCCCTAGCCTCTTTATTTGTTTGAAAGGGAATCTCACATCTATAGTTCTAGTTATTGATACATGCTACTGATTTCTTACAATTTATCCTCTTTCAACTGTTTTATTACCTATTTAACACCAGAGGTAAAGATGATGCTAAAATATCTTCAGAAGAATTAGCTACCATGAATTTTCAAATTTGCTATGGATCACAGAATAAAAATAACATTATTGAGAACTATTAAATGCAAGCTAATATGAAGTCTTTTGGAATAGATCAAAATTTTCTTTCTACTTCTGAGAGATAACAAAGAGGTTATCTGTCTAAGCAAAAACAACAAAGGCTATTCTGCCTCACTGCTGGAGCTCGGAACTCCTGTTGCTTTGTGGTAGGAGATGGTGATTTGTACGGTGAGATTTAAGAACAGTGTTCAGGAGCTAGTTGAACAAATTATCTCACAACGTTTTCCCAATTTTCAGAGACGAGTGTCACTCGACTGGTTTGTTTTCTTCTGTGTCCAGCCCAGAACAAAAAGCAGCAAAAGAGGAAGTCAACAGCAGGCACTGCATTGTCTTCCGTGTCCTGCTGCTCCTTGCCGAGCAAGGGAACCTTTTGTGTTTTCTCATTTCTTCCTCCAATATGATTCAGGCTGAAGCCAAAGTGATGACAAAAGTCAACAACTAGTTTAGCCAGGAAGATGCACCAAGAGTGGTCTGCTCTATCACTGAAAAGAGCTAATTGTATGGTTTTAGATAATAGGAAGTTAAACCAAATTCTTTCCTTCTTCTTGGTACATAATCAGTCTGAAAGTGGTCCCAATCCAATTTTGTAAGGTGATGTCTAGCAGATCTTTATAGCAAAAATGTCAGTTTAATACAGATAGAAGCACGGGAAATGGCTAGTGGTTAAAGGTTCTGTGCCTTGAAAATTAAATACTTAGAAATAAGATGATACATTTCATGTTAATCAGATTCTTAAAATAGAAATTAGAATTAGAGGATGTTCCCCAATTTTGTGGTAAAAATGTTCAAGAAATAAACTAGTGGATTAATTTATCTTAAATGAAATATTAAAAATACATATAATGAATCTATAATTATATGAATAATATTACATATGCATATACCCAGTAATCCAGTTATTTATTTTAATCAGATAAATCATGCAATTTAATATATATAATACCTGAAGATCTATCCTCCCACTTCTCACAAAAAAATGTGAAATTATTTCTAATGAATTTCCCTTAAATAGTGGTCTGCAGTAATGAGATCTTATGAAGAAAGCCATCTAGTGTTTAAACCATAATGGATACTCAAGGTCAGGTGTTTAACATTCATGTTGAAAAGGCACTAACAGGTAAGGTTTTATCATTTTCCTTTAATGGATAGATGCTGGTGGCTATAGTGATCTGATCTGCAATGTCTAAGCAAAGGATTGATCTAGAAATCTAGAATATATATCTATATAGATAGATAGTGTATATATAGTTTAAAAAATACAATGAGCTTTTTTTATCATTAAAAAAATTTTAATACCTACATGATTAGAAGAAGCATTTCACTACAGATTTAACATATTCAGTAACAGACTCCAGAGCAAGAGTACATCTCTTTCATAAGTGGGTGCAAGTTTCTAGGTTCACAGTTGAGTTAATAAAGTTATACAATATTGAACTCAGTATAAGTTCTGTAAGACATAAAATTTAATGAGTTTTTTAACCTTAAAAAAAGATCTCCATTTCATTTTAGAATATATTGTTCCTTGCAGAAAGACTCATTGTTTTTGCTACTAACACTGAGATGTTGGTGCATGCATCTCTAATGTATATGCATCTGATTATTACTAGTCATAATAGGTTGCACTTGGATCCTTGGCGCCTGTGTATGTCTATGAAGTCATCTGGTAGGTTTCAATGGTAATGTTTATCACCTCTACTAATTAACATGATGTAAATTTCCATGCTTCCTCCTCAAATATAATCCATTTAAAAAAATTTGTTGATTTTTTTGGTGTGTATATCACACAGAACATCCCAAACCATCCTATTCAACTATACACCCACTTCCCAGATGGCACCTTCCCATAGCCTCCCTCACCCCACTAGAGCCCTTATACTCTGATATCCCTGCTACTGTCTGCTGTGTTGTCAGTACCTGAGCCAATCTCCACTACTAGCCCTTCTGGTGAATCTAGTCAGCTTATCTAGAGGTCTTTGTTTTAGGAGGGTCAGCTGTTCCTCTTCTAGAAGCAATCAGTTGTCAATATTCCTTTAGATAAGATTAGGGTCTTCTGTTCATTTTCCCAGGTCTATGCTGGGTTACTATTTGGGAGTCCCTTTGGTCACCCTGGCCAACAATTCAAAAGAAGGTATCTTCTATCTGGCATTGTTGCTTGTTATGTAGCATATAGCTATGCATATGGACTCTTAAGAAATTCTATTGACATCTTTAATCTTTGTTAATACTTTTCTTTTGGATGTTTAAGGCCATAGAGTTGGCCCTGATAAACCAATTTATTTTTACTCTTAAGGTCATTTGAGAACTTGTTCCTCAGGGGTCACATGGGCTTGGGAGGAGCCCCTGGCTCCTTTCTTTTATCAGTTCCGCTTATGTGAAGATAAGTCAAAGGTAGTGCTCTGCCATGCCTGGCTTCGTTTGGAAGCATGGAGGAAATGATTCCTCTGTGTTAACCCTCCTCTTTGCAGACTGGGCACTGGTTAAAGTCCATTTGATGGGGTCTCCATGGCCTCCTTGATCAAGAGGACAGGTGACTCACCACAGTTACAAGATGTTTTGAGAGATGCTCATAGTCCCCTGAAACTTGGTCGAACTAGGAGGGCAAGGAGCAAAAACTGTCCTTTATGTCCCTCTGACCAAATTAGTATAGGCCTCAAAGTATGTCTGCTAAACAGCCAAGAAGGTTAGTTCCCCCAGTCTGGTACTTTTAATTACTGTGTGCCATGTAGATAAATCTTGGGCAAAGACCAATTGTTCTCAGATAAACCTTACCTAGACATATATTTCTTGATCTGCTATGTATAATTTGTCAGTAGGCTATAGGAGTAATATGGTTCCATCTGGTTTTCAAAACTAGCTAGGAATTATTTATCTCTCACAATGTCTCACCACTCCACCATAGTTTTCCCACTGAAAGTGCCCCCATTTCCCCCCTTTCTCCCTTAATAATACCTTTCTCCTATGGTCCTACCTCTCTTGAGCTCCTTCTTTCCCCTTATCGTCTATGTTCCCTTCCCTCCCCCCTCCCTTAAACTAACCCAATGTTTGTCCATATCTCCCTTATTAAGGACTGTTTCCTATTCTTCTCTTTCAGGTTCTTTTTTTTTCCTTTACCTCCCTGGTTCCTTTCCATTATCCTGGTTCCTGTGGTTATGTCTGGATACATACTCACTTATCAGGGTTTGGTTATAGGACCACATATGAGGGAGAACATATATCGATTTTTTTCTGAGTCTGTGTTACTTCACTTAGTATAACAGTTTCTAGTTCCATCCATTTACCTGCAAATTTCATGATTTCATCTTTCTTAACTGCTGAGTAAAACTCCATTGTGTAAATGAACCACATTTTTATTATCCACTCATCAGTTCAGGGACACTTACGTTGTTTCCATCTCTTAGCTATTGTGAAAAGAGCAGCAACAAACACGGATGTACAAGTGTCTCTGCAATAGGATGAGTTCTTTGGGTATA
>NW_008354532.1:1738020-1741744 GCF_000622305.1 Nannospalax galili
GATCTTAGCCAATCTGACTGGGGTAAGATGAAATCTTAAAGTGGTTTTAATTTGCATTTCCCTAATTATTAATGATGTTGAACATCTTTAAAGATATTTCATAGCCATCCTTACTTCCTCTTTTGAGAACTCTGTTCAACTCCTTAGCCCATCTTTTAATTGGGTTGCTTCTTGTCTTGATTCTCTGTTTTTTGAGTTTGTTATATATTCTGGATATTAAACCTCTGTCGGATATGTCTCTGGTAAAGATTTTCTCCCATTCTGTGGATTTTCTGTTCAGTTCCTTGGTTGCCTCCTTTGATGTACAGAATCTTTTTAGTTTAATGTGGTCCCATTTGTTAATTCTTGCCCTTGTTTCCTGAGCAATTGATGTCTGGTATAGAAAATCCTTTCCTATGCCTATATCTTGTAGGTTTTCCCCAATATATTCTTCTAATAGTTTCAGAGTTTCAGGCTTTACATTGAGGTCTTTGATCCATTTGGAATTGACTTTTGTGCAGGGTGAAATATAGGGATTTAGTTTTATTCTTCTACAGGTGGCGATCCAGTTTTGCCAGCACCATTTGCTGAACATACTGTCTTTCCTCCAGTTGATATTCTTGGCTCCTTTGTCAAATATCAAGTAGCTGAAATGGTGTTTACTTTTATTTGGGTCTTCAGTTTTTGTTCTGTTGCTCTATGGGTCTATTTTTGTGCCAGTACCATGTTGTTTTTATGACTATAGCTCTGTAACACAGCTTAAAATCTGGTATAGTAATCTCCCCAGTATTGCTCTTAGTGCTTGGGGTTGTTTTGGCTATCCAAGGTGTTTTGTGCTTCCATATGAATCTTAGGATGGTTTTTGATTGGCATTGCATTGAATCTATAAATGACTTTTGGTAGGATGGTCATTTTCACAATATTAATTCTTCCACTCCATGAGCATGGGAGGTCCTTCCATCTTCTGATGTCTTCCTCAATCTCTTTCTTCAAAGATTTAAAATTTTCATTGTAGAGCTCTTTAATGTCCTTGGTCAGGTTTATTCCAAGATTTTTTTTTTTTTGCAGATATTGTGAAGGGGAGTGTTTCCATGTGTTCTTTCTCTGATTACCTGTTATTGGTATATAGAAAGGCTACATACTTTTGTAGGTTAATTTTTTAACCTGCCACTTTACTGAACTTGTTAATAATTTCTAGGAGTTTTCTGGTGGATTTTTTGGCATCTCTTATATATAATATCATATCATCTGCACAAAGGGATAAGTTGATCCCTGCTTTTCCAATTATTACTCATTTAATTTACTTTTCTTATCTTATTGGTCTTGCAAGAGTTTCAAGCACTATGTTAAAGAGAAGTGGAGATAGTGATCATCCTTGCCTGGTTTCTGATTTTAATAGGAATGCATACAGGTTTTTGTCTATGGCTTTAATTATGTTGAGGTATATTCCCTCCAGTCTAATTCCCTCTAGGAATATTCTCTCCATCTATTGAGATGATCATGTGATTCCTGTCTTTGTGTCCATTTATATGATTTTTGATGTTTATTGACTTATGTATATTGATCCATCTCTGCATCTCTGGAATAAAGTCCACTTGATCATGGTAGATGATGTCCTGTATATTGAACCTTCCCTCCATCTCTGGGATCAAGCCGACTTGATCATGGTGGATGATATTTTTTGATGTGTGTCTGTATGCGGTTTTCAAGTACCTTGTTGAGAATTTTTGCATTTATGTTCATTAAGGATATGGGTCTATAGTTTTATTTTTTGGTTGTAAATTTCTCTTTTTGAATAAATTAAGTAGTACCGGATGTAGATCTTCTTTAAATGTCTGATAGAATTCTGCTGTAAATCCATCTGGTACTTGGCTTTCTTTAGTTGGGAGGTTTTGTATTAGTGTTTAAATTTCTTTTTCTGTTATGGGTCTGTTTAAGCTGTTAATCTCTTCTTGGTTTAGTTTTGGTGGTTCCCATGCCTTCAGAGACCCATCCATTTCTTTTCGGTTTTCAAATTTAGTAGCATATAGGTTTTTAAAGTATTCACTTAAAATGTTTCCTATCTTTCTGGTGTCTGTTGTGATGTTTCCCCTTTCATCTCTGATTTTGTTGATTTGGAGGTGCTTTTTCTTTCTTTTGGTTAACTGGACTAGCAGTCTGTCAATCTTGTTTATCTTTTCAAAGAACCAGCTCCTGGATTCATTGATTCTTTGTATTGTTTTCTTTAATTTCTGCCCTGATTTTTGTTATTTCTTCTCGCCTGCTGCGTTTGGGTTTCGTTTGCTGTTGCTTTTCAAGTGTGTTGAGTTGCAATGTTAAGTCATTTATTTGTGTTCTTTCCGATTTTTTGATGTAGGCTCTTAGAGCTATAAACATCCCTCTTAGGACAGCTTTCAGTGTGTCCCAGAGATTTCGTTGTGTTGTATTGTCCTTTTCATTTAATTACAGGAGTACTTTTATTTCTTTCTTAATTTCTCTTTTGACCCATTCATCATTCAGGAGTGTATGGTTTAATCTCCATGTGATCATGTGGTGATTAGGGCTTCTTCCAGTGTTGATTGTAAGCTTTATTGCATTGTGGTCTGATAGACTGCATGGAATTATTTCAATATTTTTGTACATGTTGACCTTTTTGTATTTGTTGAGGTTTGTTTTTGACCCAGTATATGGTCGATTTTGTAGAAGGTTCCATGGGGTGCTGAGTAGAAAGTATGTCCTTTGCTGCTTGGGTGGAATACTCAGTAGATGTCCGTTAAATCTATTTGATATATGGTATTTTTTAATTCAGATGTGTCTCCGTTAACTCTCTGCCCTGTTGACCTATCTAATGGAGATGGTTGGATATTGAAATCGCCTACTATTAATGAGTTGGGGTTAATCTGTGTCTTAAAGTCCTGTAGTATTGCAGTTGGGGTTAATCTAGTGTTGGGATTATCTTAAAGTCCTGTAGTATTGTTTTTATGATGTTGGGTGCACATGTTCATGATTGTAATATCTTCTTTATTCTTTGTTCCTTTGATCAAAATGAAGTGTCCCTCTTTGTCTCTTCTGATTAGTTTTAAAGTCTGTTTTGTCAGATATTAGAATTGCTATGCCTGCTTTTTTCTTAGTGCCATTTGCTTGGTATATTTTTTTGCTACACTGCTTTTCATCTTAGTACCATTTGTTTGGTATATTTTTTTTCCCATCCTTTCACTTTAAGATAGTGTCTGTCCTTGAAAGTGAGATGGGTTTCTTGCCAATGACAAAAAGATGGGTTTGTTTCTTAACCCATTCACTTAGTCTGTGTCTTTTGACTGGGGAGTTCAGGTCGGTTTCTTAATCCATTCATCTAGTCTGTGTCTTTTGACTGGGAAGTTCAGTCCATTAGTATTTAAAGTTATTAACGAAACGATTATTGAATCCTATCATTTTTATTTCTGATTAATTCTTGATAGAGCTGTACTTTTCCACAGTTATACCCTCATTGAATTTCTTTCCACAATGCCTTATGTATAGTCATTCCTTTCTTCAGCTTTTTGTATTGCTTCCAGAACTCTCTGAAGGGTTGGTTTTGTGGACATGAATTCCTTCAGCCTATTTATGTCATGGAATATTTTTCTTTCCCCTTCAACTATAATAGACATTTTGTCTGGGTATTGTAGTCTGGGTTGGCATCTGTGGTCATTTAAAGCTGGGAATACTTTGGTCCAGCTCTTCTGGCTTCATAGTTTACATTGAAGAGTCAACTGTAATTATGATAGGT
>NW_008354532.1:1741894-1799994 GCF_000622305.1 Nannospalax galili
AATGTCTTTCTTTAATTTTTGGAAATTTTCTTCCACGATTCTGTTGAAGAACTGGTCCATGCCATTATCGTGGGGTTCTTCTCCTTCCTGTATGCCTATGACTTGTAAGATGGTCTTTTTCTGGTGTCACACAATTCCTGCATATTCCATTCTTGTGATTTCTTAAATTTTTCATAATCTTTGCTTGAGTGGTCTAGTTCGTCCACTTTATCTTCCAATCTTGATACTCTGTTTTCCATTTCGTTCATCCTATTGGTGAGGCTTTCTCCTGTCATTTTTAATTGGCTTACTGAGTGTTTCACTTCCTTCTTCATTTCAGCCTGAGTATTCTTCAGTATTTCTAACTCTTTTCTGAATTCATTCAGAAGTTTATTCCTATCTTCCTTCAGGTCTTTGATTTCTTTTTTGGTGTGTTTTTTAAATTCACTGAATTCTTTTATCATGTTTATAATTGTTCTTTTGAGTTCCACATCGTGTATTATCTCTAGGGGTTTCTCACTGTACTCCTCTAGAGAACTAGTGGTATTTGGTGGGGTTATGTTAGTTTAGTTTTTTATGTTATTATTTTTTCTCTGTGATTTTGACATGTGAATTTCTTTTGTAGTTTCTGATTCTTGTGTGAGAGTCAAGCCTTCAAGTTTAGGTCTGCTTCTTTTTGTGAACTTTATGTGTCTTTGTGGTTTACTTTTGGGGCATGAAAGGCTGGTTCCTCTAAGCTTCCAGTTCTCTCTTTTGATTTTATATTGGAATGGCCAGATTGCTTTTGTCTTCAATAGTTCCCACAGATAGCCAAGTCAGATAAAGATCATATGCTCTCAGGCTTTCTCCTAAGGTCTGGATCCCTCCAGGATAGATTTTGGCCTCAGGAATTTGGGGGTTGGACTGACCTGGGAGCCAGGCTCAGGAAAGATGCTGGTGTAGGGCAGCTGGTGGCTGTCTCACCCAGAGATGCAAAGGAAGATGGGGGCAGGAGGCAGCCCCAAGGGCCCCTGGGAACTGCACTGAGGATTTGGGTTGGTCTGGATGCAAAGGACCAGGAAGAGGATAGGTCAGCCCTGGCATCCACGAAAGAGGCTGGCGGGTTGTGTAGACCCAGGGAGGCAGAGGGAAGTGAAGGCAGGGCCAGGCTGAGAGTGTTCCCGGGAGAGAGAAGCCTGGACTTTTAATGAAACATTGAAATTTTAGTGTTGAACTTTTAAAAGACTGTATGACTTTTAAAGTTGGACTCTGCTTTATATTATTATAATAATGTGAGATTCTGTGGATAAATAAAGGAAAGTTATAGTTTAATACTGATGTGTTTGTGTGCTGAGTTGACAAGGGACCAATTGTGCTGGTTAGTTTTTGTCAACTTGCCGCAAATCAGAACCTGGGAAGAGGAAACCTAAATCGAGGGATTACTTCATCAGACCGGCCTGTGGCCATGTCTGTGGGTCACTTTCTTGATTACTAATTGATGTAGGAGGTCCCAGCCTACTGTGGGCAGTGCCATCCCTGGACAGGTGGGCCTGGGCTGTAACTGAGGGACTGGAGAGATGGTCCAGCAGTTAAGAGCATTATCTGTCCTTGCAGAGGACCCAGGTTTGATTCCCAGCACCTATATGGCAGCTAACTCCAGTTCTAGGGGATCCGACACCCTCTTCTGACCTCTGCGTGCACTGCATGGCATGGTGCGCCTACCTACATGCAGGCAATACACTTATACACATAAAACATGAAAATAAATAAAATACTTAAAAAAAAAGAAGAAGAAAAGTAACCGAACAAAGGCAGGTGAAGCAAACTAGTGAGCAGCTCTCCTCTGTGGTTCCTGCCTCTGCTCCTGCTTCAGTTCCTGATCTGACTTCCCTAAGTGACAGACTGTGATTGGGAAGTGTAAGACAAGTAAGCACTTTCCTCCCTAAGTTTTGCTTGGCCAGTATTTTATCACAGCCACAGAAAGCAAACTAGAACGAAACTCAATTGCTGATACTTGAGGATGTCTTAACATTATCGTCAGTCATCATTATTACAAATAAATTCATAGCCATCAAATAATTGCATTTCCTAATGTGATTCATCAATGATAGTACTTAACTCTTGGTATTTTTCATTTTTATCAAGGAAATAACATTATCTCTTGACCCTCAGACAGTACAAAACAAGCTAGATATACAATTACCCTATAAAAATAAAACTGGTATGACTTTAAGTAGATCTGAGGAAGGTGGAATTGTATTTGTCTAACAATGGAAAATTGGAAAAATACTAAGGTCAGGACTATGGCTGATTTATAAATGCCGCTTAATCCTCAGATTCTAGATATGAGATTTAATAAAATGATTTTACCAGTGTTCCATCTTTCAATCTGGTAAGGAAACATTTGAGCTGGTTTTAATCTATCATTGAACTTGGGCTTATATGATATCATTTATAACATATAAGTATAAAACATTGGTTTTTGAAATTATGGCACAGTTTTAAAATTTGCATAGATCAAAAGAATCATTTTAAAGCACAGAATTTGGGTGGGAGCATCTTACAGTGATGAGGCTGATGAACAAGAGCAGAGATGAGTAAAATCATCCAGAGGGTCTTCCAAAGCATCAGACTTCCTGAATAACACAAAGGAGACTTGATCAATGGGCTCCAAGTGACTTTATTTTGATTCTCAGAACATCACTCATGCGTCTGTGGCACATTTCTCCCAGCATCTAATGAGCCATTACCCTAAGTGATTCAGCTTTAATCACACATTTCCATTTAGCCCTTGACTAGGCAAATGATATTTGTTCCATTTTCAGGTAGAATACCCTGTTACTTTCCACTCATTGTATAGTTTAGATGCTCAGTTGCAGCTCACTTGAGATTAGGAGCAGAGCGCTTCAAACACTGTCTCCATATTTGTAGGAGGTCTGAGGTGGTTGTACCTAAGTGGAATAGGAGAGCATAAGACACTGTATTCTTTTTCTACCTTTGTTGTTCTCAGCTGCTTTGCAGAGCATGGAATTCAAATATTTGTTTGCCATTTCCTAATTGACACATAAATTTCGTTTGTAAATAACATTTATCTTTACAGAGAAGATGTAGTACTTAAAAAATAATAGCTGGAATTTGATGACAGAATGCTTAAAATATAAAAATATAATACGTACACATATTCCATAGTTCTGTTTTGACTATTTTTTTTCTGTTTGACTATAGAGTTTGTGGGTTGACATATGTAAATATATAATTGTCAGAGTCATAGCTAATATTGTTGGAGTTGGTAGCACATAATTTTATACTTGGCTTTAGTATGTATGATGGCTAATTATTTCAAATTCTGTCACTCTTAAGTTTTTAATTTATTTACATCCTTGTGGTAAAAACTAACAAGCATTTGTAACCTAACTGTATTTTTTAGCAGAAGTGAAAAGTAGTCATTTATATTTCTGTAAGTAAATACTAACTTATAGGTAATTGGTTTCCCTAAAAATCAGTTATTCATGTAAACATTAAATGTCTCTGTCAGAAGAGATATTTGTTTGTTTATTTATAGTTTATATTTCAGTTCCCAAATGAAGTGGTTAAGTAATGTTGATTTGATTCCTGCTTTGTTTAGTACCTCTCTTCCAGGGCACCAACAAATAAAATATCTTCACTTCTTAATTGAAATCAATGTATGGTCACTGTATTTTCTATTCTGGTAGATAAACCTAATTGTTAAGATTAATTTGTATCCATTGTCTATAATATCTAACATGTCTATAAATAGTCTGTATTATATATATATATGCATATATATATATATGCTAAACGTTGCACTATCCAGTTCATCTTGGAAAAGATAAAATTCCTTACCAAAAGGACACAGTGTCATCAGTGGAATTAAATTATGCTAAATAACAGATGGTAATTGGTCTGTCTCAGATTCTGGGAATCCTGTTTACTGCTCTAAAATACCTGTCCTTTCCATCTATAGATAGGATGTACTGTTTTTTTTTTTCTAAAGAAGAGAGGATGTGTATTATAAATATTGAAACTAAAGACCAATGCTTAGCGGAGCTATTTATTATTTATTATTTTTATGTGTGTAAGTGTATTGCCTGCATGTATGTAAGTACACCCATGTCTTGCAGGTCCAAAGTGGTCAGAAAAGGGGGTTGAATTCCCCTGGCACTGGAGTTATGGACAGTTGTCAGCTGCTATGTGAGTGCTGGGAACCGAACCAGGGTCCTCTGCAAGAGCAGCCAGTGCTCTTAACATCTGAGCCATCTCTTCAGCCCAAGAAGAGAGGATGTGTATTATAAATATTGCAACTAAAGACCAATGCTTAGAGGAGCTTTTTATAAAGCTCAGAGGGAAGGTGCTAGCTCACATTTCTCTGTAGAGGCATACCTCTGGCCTGTTACAGCATCACATGCTTTATAGCATCTGGGCTGTCTACTTCATCAAAGATTGACTGTGCGAGCTGAGGACAAAGGAGGCAGCTTTCAGCTTGGAAGGTAGAGTGACGGCCCCATCATTCCCTTTGTCTGCTCTTTGCTTTCAGATTCACGTTCTCTCCTGCAATGGGATTTAAATTTATTTAAAATATTTGACCCTGTCAAGTAATTTTCACTTCACCTGTCACAAGTTATGAATTCAGCATTGAATCATTGCATGCTAAACTCCTGTCTACCATGAGAGTCTAACTCACCATCAGAAAAGGCTGTTACCCACTTCATTTGGCATGAGTTTCTTTTAGTTAATGACATATACCTCTTCGTTCTCTGAGCTACGCAATTCCTCTTTTATATTTTTTATTTTTATTACTAAAGTGTTTTACATAGAAGATTTTAAATGTCCGTTTATACAAATAAAGATTTTATTCTGAAACTAGGGAGATCAAAATGCAAGTATATTTAAATTTTTTTTCTTTGGATTCATCCAGGACAGCAGACTATGGTTGTAGACAAGTGACTGGACATGAATGAATTTCAGATTTCAAGTATAACTCAAATTATCTAGCAAAACCGTAAACTGGAAAACAATTACATGGTATAGGGAAGATTTTATAGATAATAGATGTAGTTAGTGTGCTGAATAATTCACTGGCATGGTGGTTTGAGATTACTGTGAAGATTAAAAGAACTGAGAAGAGAGGAAAATTATAAGTCAGATTGTTTTCACATTAACATTATTACCGTCTGGAAGCTTCTTTCCCACCCCATTCCTCTCATGCATCTCTTTATAGACCTGTCTTTCAAGGTCTTCCTTTTATCTGAGGCCATTGCTCACCTACGGGATTCTTCTTACCTAACTTTGAAACCACGAGGAATGATCACATACACTATCAAATGCTCTGTGCTTTTGTTTTTTCTACCTTCTTATCTTGTCTGCAGCTCTGTTTTCCTAACCCTTTTCCAGATCAGTCCAATTGGTTGCTTTCTTTGAGCTCACTGGAAGGCTGAACCAGCTGGAGAATCATATAATCATGCTGATTTTCTCCATTATGTGTTTATGAGCTCCATCCTCAGCTGGGCTCTTGTTCTTGCTTTGCAACCCTTTTGCTTATATGTCTCCTCAGCTTCCTATCCCATTTCCCAGGGTGGCTGTTACAACCCTTTTACAACTTTCCTGCAAGCTCCTAATTCCATTTTCCCACTCCATTATGTCCAGAAGACCTTACCCCGTTCTCAAAAGATAGCATATGGCCTGAAGCAAGTGAGCTCTTCATTTCTCCTTCTTCCTCTTCATCATCGACAGCTTCCCCTGCTCAGTGAGCTCCTCCGTGAAGAATGCCCCCACCCCAGCACAGCTGTCACCTGTGATCCTCCCTCCTTCCCTTGCTGCATTGAGCCCACTGAAGCTTCCTTTTCCCAGGCTATAGAAAACCTCTCTAACAATTTTTGTTATTTTTTAGATTTTTGTTATTTTTGTATTTTAGATTTTTGTTATTATTTAGATTGTGTCTTCACCTAAACTGTGTTTCAGTCACTCCATCCTTCATTATAATTTTTTTTGATAGAATCATCTGAGTTTAGTGCCACCACAGTTTTTCAGTTCCATTTCATGAACAACCCCAGGCCTGTCACCATTACTGCTGATTGATGAGGATGCCATAGACCAGTGATTTCCGGAGCAGCTAGACATCCACTGACTTCCTATTTACATCTCATTTTCAATTTCCATGTAATTTTTGGAAATGGTAACTATTCAATTCTTAAATATTATCTTCCCTTGAATTTCAAGCTGATAACTTTTGAACTCCTCCCCTTGATTGGGATTGGATTAACTGTGCTGGGAACAGCATGCATGATGCTAATTGTATGTGATCTCAGTTTCATTATTTTAAGATAAGGCTAGAAGAAAGATGTTTGTAGATTTGTTGTAAGATTCTAAGTTAGTTATTATAGGACCTAGCTTTAGATACAGTCACTTCGTTAGTTTTCATTTTTTTATTAACTGATCTGGGTTGCAGGCAGGTCCTAAGGACTGGCTAGCCATGGTACATTCTTTATAGTTTAACATTTAGCCAACAAGAAGAAGAACCTAGGCTAGTTGTGGAGGGAAAGACTTGAATCACATGTATTAGTTACTTTTCTTATTGCGATAACAAAATACCGGACAAAAACAGTTTAGGGAAGGAACAGTTTATTTTGGGTCATGGTTTAAGAAGTAATTCAGTCCATTGTGGTGGGCAAGGCATGGCTGCTGGAGCCTGAAGGTGGCTGATCACAATCAGGAAGTGTAGACAGGAAGTGAGGTGAGCCATAAAACCTCAAGACCTGTCCATAGTGACACACCCATTTCAGTGAGGATCTACCTCCTAAAGGTTCCACAACCACCCAAACAGCCCTACCAGCTGGGGAATTAATTCTTAGGCCTCTGGAGGACATTTCACATTCAAACCAGAGGAAGGGGTCAGAGAAATAGATACCAATCCCAGGTCCTATTTCTGAAACTGAAAGAGATATGGAAGTACATTCTAAGAACCAGGCCAGAGCTGAATGGAAGAGAGAGAAATTTGGAGGCAATGAAAGGAATTCAATTGCCATGAATAACTTTGGTTGGCAAGTGAATGGTCATGATCTTAACTTGTGCTGAAGCTAGCTGCTTCCTGTTTTCCTGACCCAACATTATGCATCTCTCTTGATAGACATCTTCCTGTGCTCTTTGAATGTTTATGTTGTAAAAAGTGTTATTTTTCCTTGGGCTTTCCATCTATCACTGCCTGACATCTCCAACACTGATGTTAAACCCCTACACTTTACTTCTAAGCAAGAGTTCACACAGTCATTCTGTGTTCATTTCCTTCCCAGCATTTCACTGATATTGCAACCATGAACTTATGATTTACTCAGACTTGCTCCTTACTCTGTCTTCCTTATTGCCACGTTTAGACATTATAGATTCATAGTTGCTTCCTTTCTGTGTTGTGATGGACACTCACAGATTCCATGTGGAATATCATCCTCCCTCAGTCGTTTGTATATTTGATCCATGCCCACCACCATTGTTTCATTGATCTACTTTCCACACTGGGCACAGAGGACAGTTCCCTGATAGGACAAAATATAATATTTTAAAATGACATATTAGTCATTGTTCAAAAATTTGCTAGTTGCTTTTATGCTTCTGGCACTGTTAAAACTTAGTGCATATTTTGAATGTAGAGTGATGAACATTAATGCATATTATACCTAGGAGCTGCTTGGTAGGGAACGCAGTGCCAGATAGAAGAGACCTCCCTTAAAGTGACAAGCATGCTGTACAGCACTCATCAAAGAAACTTCTTTTTGCAATAGATGGAGGCTAATGCAGAGTTGCACATCTGGTCAGGCACAGAGAACATACTCCAGGGAGATGCCCAGTACTAGGAGACACATCTGCAGTTGAATCTCTATAACCAAGGGTCATGGAACATAGTGGAATAAAGGGTAGAGAGTAAGCTAATGCACCCCTCAACTCTCACCAGTGAGGCTTCCATGTGCATCAGAGTGTGATACACACAGAAGACCACAACAGGCCAAGTTTTGGAGAATAAGAGACTGTAAGGTGCAGGATGGGAATCCTATATGGACCCTCACCCACCCACAGCTCAGGGACCATTGTGGAAGAGAGGCAGAAAGATTGTAAGACCCAAGGTTGGTTCATGAACATAAGGAGATGGAGGCTTCTAGGCCACTGGAGGCTTGCTCATGTAAGCCTGAGGCAGTGATTGCTTGAACTTGGGGCTCATGTCAGCTCAATGAAACAAGAGCCCAAATGGGAGGTGAGAAATAGGTGGCGGGTCAGTGCTAGATCGAGAACTATTTGAGACTGATGGCTGCTGGGTGAGGGAGAGTATGACTTATATATAACCACTAGATGGGCTGACTAGACTCCAGTGGACGCATTTACACTGAAGGACCTTTGGGTACAAACCCCTGAATGAATAGGACTCAGCACGTATGGCAGAGTGCATAGGGTTTGGTAGGGGAGAGGGGGAGGCATGGATGGGGCAGGGGTCAGATTTGAATGGGAAATGTATGAAATTTTAAAAGCATAATAAAAATAACAGTGCGTAGTGGGATTTAGTGTCATAATTCTTAAACATTTGTACAGTGGGCATTAATCACATCCCGCATCTCTCACCTCCCCTTCTCCGTATACTTCCTAGTCTCTGGCTGGAATGAGTTTGCTTTCGAGAGAGAATATCGGGTATTTGCTTAGGTTGTTGGGGAATTTCTCTCAGCGTATCATTCCCATTGTTTTATCTGTCGTGCTGCAAATCCCAGGATTGTGAAGTATTCTTTACTGATGACTAGCTCCCATCATGTATATATTCATTTTCTTTCTCCATGGGTCTGCTGAGGGACCCATAGATTGATTCCCTATCTTAGCTATTGTGATTCATTTCTCAACAACATGGGCCTGCAGGTATCTCTTTGGTGTGCTGAATTCATTTCCCTTGATATGTAGGAGTGGAATAGCTAGATCATGTGGTACTTCTAGTTTTAGTTTGTTGAGGAATCTCTGTATGGTCCTCCACAATGGCACTACTAATTTATATTCCCATTATTGGGAAGAGACTTTCCTTTTTCCACATCTTAATGAACAATGGGTTATTTTTATATTGACTTTATTTACTGTTTACTTATTTGTGTGCATGTGTGCGCATATTTTTGTGTGTGCATTTGCATGTGCAAATGGGTATGGGAGTATGGAGGGTCAGAAGTTGGGTGTTGTGAGGAAGGAGGTGTCTACTCTGGTTTTATTGTGTGTGTGTGTGTGTGTGTGTGTGTGTGTGTGTCTACACATGTGCACACTCTTGTGTATTAATGTAGGCATGGACAGGTCATGGTGCAGATGTAGAGGGCAACCAGGGTGTTAGTAATCACTTTCAACCTCGTCTGAGGCCCTCTTTGTTGCTTTTCCGCTGTGTACCCCAGGCTAGCTTGCCTGGGAGTTTCCAAGAATTCTCCGGTCTCTACCTCCACCCTCCTATAGGAACGCTGGGATTACAGATAATTGTGCTATGCATTGCCAGGTTTTTATGTGAGGGTTCAAATTCAAGTTGTCAAACTTGCACAGTCATCACATTTTACCCACTGAGTCATCTCCCCAGCTCTTATATTGTTCAGACAGGATCTCTCACTGGGACTTGTGATTAGGCTAGTCTGACTGGACAGTGAGCCCCCAGGGATTTGTATCTCCTTCCTAATGGTTTTTGGTTGTGTGTTTGTTTGTTTTTAACTTTTGTACTAGGAATTTAAGACAGGTTCTCATGCTTGTGTGGAAAGCACTTTATAGACTGAGCTCTCTCCTCAGCCCATTTTTTAAATTAACTAATTTGGAAATAGTCATTCTTACTAGTATGAGATGGAATTTAACTGTATTTTTGATTTGTATTCCCTAGTACTAATAATAGTGTCTTTTTCATATATTTGCTTTCCACTGGTATTTATTCATTTTGAGATGCACCTATCCAGATCATTTTTCCATTTTAAAATTAGGTTTGTTTTCTTCAGGGTTTTGGGTTCTTTATATGTCCTGGCTGTTAACCCTCTGCCTCCTCTGCCTGATGAATAGCTGTTAAGAAGGTTCTTACACTCTGTAGGCTCTGTCTTTATCCTGTTGATTGTTTCTTTTGTTGTGTAGAATCATTTTTAGTTTGATATAATTCCACTTGTCATGTTTTGTCTTTTTTCTACTAAGCTTTTGAGATCCTATCCAGGAGTTGTTTGCCTTTGTTAATGTGTTGACATTTTTCTCTTATGTTTTCTTCTAGCAATTTCAGTTTCAGGTCTTATATTTAGGTTTTTGATCCATTTGGAGTTTATCTCTGTACAGGGTGAGAGCTAAGGATCAAGTTTAAATCCTATGTCAGTGGTTACCTAGTTTCCCAGCTCCGTATTTTAAAAAGGCTGTCCTTTCTCCAACATGTACTTTTGACACCTCTGTCAAGAGTCAGTTGGCTGTAGATTTGTGAGTGTGTATTATTCCATTGCTCTATGCATCTGTTTTTGTGCCAATGTCATGCAGTTTTGGTTATAACCCTCTGTTGTATATACTGTGATGCCCTCAAGTTCTTATTCATCATTTATTCTCTTAAGGTTGCTTTTCCTATGCATCACTTGTGGTTAGGCATGAATTTTAGTATTTTTTTTCTAGTTGTATGACAAATAACATTGGCATTTTGTTGGGGCATACAATTCTATAGGTTGGCCATTTTAACAATGCTAATTCTGATGATGCATGAACATGAGAGGTCTTTTCATCTTCTAATATTCAGTTTTCTCAATGATTTTTTTCAAATTTTTATTATGAAGGTCTTTCACTTCCTTAATTAAACTTATCACAAGTCTATATCTTTTAATTGGAGAATTTAGTTCATTTATGTTCAAAGTTACTGTTGATAACTAAGGTCTTGTTCCTGTCATTTTGTTCTTGTCTCCATTTGTGTGTGTGTGTGTGTGTGTGTGTGTGTGTGTGTGTGTGTGTTTTGGTCGTCTACTACCATTGATAGTCTGTTATTCTTTTCTGTTTCTCTTGTATGATAGGATTTCTTTTTGGGGGAAATGGCAGAAACTGAATGAATACCTGGCACCAGCCTTCAGTGTGGCACTGATGTGAACTGACATGAATGGATATGCCCTTGGTCTCAGAGGACAAGCACTCTGAACTTCTGATTCCTGGGAGTAGTGCCCTCCATTTCTTCCCATCTAATAATACCTGCCCGTTATAGTGTGCAGCACTCAGCAGATTTGCCTCTGTGAGGCGAAGTTGTGTCTCTGAGGGGGATGCATGCTGAAATAGAGCAGTGGAATATCTTTGGGTCCCCATGTGGTACTATGCAGGGGTTTCTGAACCATGTAGCAGTCTAAATCAGACACTAACTCACTATAGAATGCTCTCATCTACAATACCTGAGTGTTTTCTGGGAGATGATGTGCAGTCCTTTCCAAAGCAAAGCTACTGTGCAGATTTCAGATTACTTACAAGCAGCATGCAAGGTTGTGAGGATTACAAAACCTCATTGTAGTTAAGATTGCCATCACCTGCATTGACAGTCTTTTGAGTGTCTTTTACTCTTACTGCTGCCCCCTGCTGGGGTGGATCCTAGTTTGTTTCCTTTTTCTTACTGTGTTGTTATCCCAGGACTCTGACTCTTACAGTCTTTCTCTTGCTGATTTCCAAAGCTCTCCCATAGGCACTCACCTCAGAAGGTAGATGTATAACTGTTGCTTTGATTCTTTTCTGTGGGCAGGAGGTGAGTTTGAGTGCCTCTATTCAAATCTTCTGAAGCCATTTTCCTCTGCATTTGATGTGCCTCCTATGTATTGGGCTAAACATCTCATCTCCCACTTTCAGCTGTAAGGTTACGCCCTCATCTCACCTTGCCTAATGCTTAGCAAAAGGATCGGTCTCTTTTTCGATTTGACAGGACATCTCTTTTGTAGTTATTTATGCTTTTATTGCTGTTTAGGTCTGTGCCTGCTGTGAGAGAGTGACTTCATTTGGAACAAGGGTCCTGATTGTTCATATTTATGGTCACATGGTCACAAAATTTTGAAAATGCCTGGTACATAATGGAAATAGCTTAAGTACTGAATTGTTTCTTACAAAAATCCTTCAACAATATATATGACATATGATAAAATATTATAATCAATATGTATTACATTATAGTCAAATATTATAATCAAATTAATGACACCCATATGAGTTACCTTTTCTGTTTATGTGATAAAACACCATGACCAAGGCAACTTATAGAAGGGTTTACTTGGTTTATGATTCCAAAGGGATAACAGTCCATCATGGAGGGGAGACATGGCTGCAGAGGTGGTTGGAGTTTGCATAAGTAGAGAGCCAGATTGGAAGTGGTCATGACTATATACTTTCAAAGCCCACCCCCAGTGACATGCTTTCTCCAGCATAGCCTTACCTACTAAAGGTTTTATGGCCCTCCCCAATCAGTGCCATAAACTGGGGACCAAGTGTTTAAATGTATGGAACTTATGGGAAACATTCTCATTCAAACCACCACAGACACCCAATTTGAGGAATAATGCAACAATTAAGAAAGAACACTTAAGGGGCTGGAGAACTGGCACAGTAGCTAAGACAACTGGCTGTTAGCACAGAGGACATGGGTTCAGTTCCTAGCACCCACTTGGCGGCTATCAACCATCTTTAATTCCAGTTCCAAGAGATCTGACACCCTCTTCTGCTCTCCACGGGCATTGCATGCATGTAGTATACTTAAATGCATGCAAAACACTCATGTACATAGAATAAAAGTAAATAAGTCTAAACAAATAGAAATATAAAAAAGAAACAGCACTTAACATTTAACATTAGATAAATGTAATAGATAATGTATGTAGATGTTACTCAATAATAAGAATAATTCTTATTCTCTGTAATCATTATGCCTTTAGCCTATCTAAATAATGAGCTGCTAATACTGAAAATGGATTTTTCAAGCCATTTATTAAATGTCATACTAATTAAAGCTTGATCCGATAATATTATATAACAGTAAATTCTGAAAGACTCATTTCAGAGAAAAAAAACAAGACTGCATTCACACTGAGAAAACAATTTCACAATCTGATACATAAACACAAGCGAGAGAACATAATGGCCATCAAATGTTGTAGTCCATTAGTGTCACATGGTTGAGAAATCAGACATGAATGCCAAGGACACAGTTGAAGTGCAAAGTCCTTCCTGGAGGTAAATCTTTGAGTGCTTTACCCATGAGGAACATGGTTGGATTTAGAGGAAAATGGCTAGACTGAACAAAATGTGAACAATGGTGGCTATCTGTATTCACTGTAAACCAGAATAAGGAAAAATACAAAAGAAAAGGTAAAAAAGGCAGGGCTTCAGAGACAGCTCAGTAGATAAAGTGCTTGCTGTATACATGCAAGGACCACAAGGACCTGAGTTTGGATTCCTAGCTCCCATATAAAAACTGGGCACAAAAGCCCATGTCTGTAACCTTGACATTGGGCAGAGACAGGGGATCCCAGGGACTTGCCCACCAGCCAGTCTAGACAAAATGATGAACTCCAGGTTTAGTGAGAGAACCTGCCTCAAAAAATAAGGTGGAGAGCTATAGAGAAAGACCCAATGTCAGCCTATACACACACACACACACACACACACATACACACACTCACACCCAGAGAGAGAGAGAGAGAGAGAGAGAGAGAGAGAGAGAGAGAGAGAAAGTGAGCACATATACATACACACACACACATACGCACCATGCACACTATATATACACAAATGTAGTATCATCCCTGTGGCATCTCATTAACACATTTTATTAAATGAATATTTTTGGGTGACTAGTTCATCTTGGACAGTGTGATGTGTCAAAAAAAAAATCTAAAGTTGAATAGAATAGACAGGGTCAACGATCATATACATACACACACACACACATACGCACCATGCACTATATATATACACAAATGTAGTATCATCCCTGTGGCATCTCATTAACACATTTTATTAAATGAATATTTTTGGGTGACTAGTTCATCTTGGACAGTGTGATGTGTCAAAAAAAAAATCTAAAGTTGAATAGAATAGACAGGGTCAACGATCATGCCATCCAGGTGAGAGCTGGACAGATAAACACACACATACCACTGCTTTTCTTGGGCTGACTTTTTTAACACCCTTTAGTCCTTATATACAAGTCAGGATCATTCTGGTCACTGTAAGAAATTGAAAAAAAAATGATAGGAGCTTAAAAACAATAGACGTTTATTACATTCTAATCGGTGAGAAGGGAACAGATATTAGGAAAGAAATAAATCACTGCTCTAGTCAGTGAACTGAAGAGCAGAGATGTTGAAAAGAAAACTCCAGTGTCTACGAACAGCCAGAAGGGAATAAAACCGCCAAGGGGAGTGGCCTGGAACAGGTGTGTTTCCCTGCTGGCTGGAACTCAGCTATGGGCCACAGCCTAACTATACAGGAGGCGGAAGTGTGACTCAGTCTGCGCCTGAGAAAGGGAGGAGGGCTAGGACTCTGCAGCCTCTGATGCATCTAAAATATTTACCACCTTCCTAAATCCAATACCAATGTTCCTCCAACCAGCTTCTACTTGAGCCTGCATTTTCTGCATCACGGAGTTGCTACATTATTTTAACACTGTCTTCGAACATTGCGTCATTTCCCTCTAGACTGTATGTTCCTGAAGGCAGAGGATGTTAGGCTTGCTTCCAGCTGTGTTTCTAATGCCCAGCACACTGTGTGGGATGGGGCAGTCACTTATCAAATATTGCTATTAAATTCTTGGTTTTCTTTGCTGTTCACTTCCTGCTCACTGTAATCCATTTCTCTGCACAGCACTGTGCTGAACTACTCTTGCTATCATCAAGTCAAATGCTAAATGAGCAAGTACTACCTGGTCTCTACTTTATCTGATTTAACACATTGACACTTATCACCTCATTTTGATTAATGTTTACATTTGTAGTTTTCAACTTTATCTTCCTGATTCTTAGGTAGAATGCTTTGCTATAAATTTGGCAGTGCAAAAGGGAGCTTTCTATGTTGAGTGCTTGCAAACTCACAGGTAAAGAAGGTCTATACTTTTTAATGACAGAAAAGTCTGTTCTCTATCAGATGGGAAATTCTGTGTGTTAGAAGTTGGAAGTGTATAAAGATACAGAAAGACAGAGGATGAGACCACAGAGCCAGGAACAGAAAGATACAGAAATAATAAGGGAAGCAGATGTCAGATTCACAGGGAAGACGAAAAATGGAAGCAAAGAGAAATGCAAGCCCAAAGCAAGTGAGATTTCCAAAGAGAAACAAAGGCCAAAGAGACCAGAAAGGGAAGTGACCATCACTAGAAAATAATTTCAGAGGAATGAAGAAGGTACTAACGGGATACTTTTGAAAGGAAACAATAATTCTTTGTGAAAAAGCACATTGAGAATAGCACTTATTTTTGCTTACACTGAATCATATTAAGCTGTACAGAATGTCTTCAATCGTTGCTTCACTGTCAGCTAGAGGCAGAAATGTGATCAGACCAGGAGGTCTTTTGAACATAAAGACAAGGGATTTTTTTGGTTTTTTTTTTTTTTTACTAACTGTCCTAGAGGTTCCAGTGCGTGACTGGTTTCTGTTACTTCAAGTCTTAGGCTGCCTGTCGCAGCAGGACCATTTGGAGGAACAAAACTTCTTACCTCATTGTCAGCTAACTCAGAAAAGGAAATCAGAAATTGAAAGGCAATCAGAAAAAACTTTCCAGGAGACATCAGTCACAGAGTAGTTCTGGTAAAATCTTTGTGCTTGGAAGAGGATGAGACTCAGAGAAATGCTTTATCACTGAAACCTTGTTTCTGGTAAACAAAGTACCAAATGAGATCTTGAAGCCAGGACACAGCTATGTCTGCACTGTAGCAACTTATCCCATCTTCGTAATTTCCACTTGTTTTACATACAGTACTCGCTTCTAATATCTGCATTAATTAATTTTTGTCCTGATATTTCTGTATCAGAGGTAGCGTATCATAAAGGCCACCATAGCATCAGTTATTCATACCCCCTTCTTCCACTTTGGGGAAATACTAAAATCCAGATACCAAATATTATGTGAATTTGTACATGATAAGGGGATTTTTGAACTACCAAGAAGAAATAAAATTTTTTTTCGTCTTTTTGAGATAGGGTCTCCTTGTAGCCCCAGCTGTCCTGGAACTCACTATGTCGACCAGGCTGGCCTTGAACTCACAGAGATCTGCCTGCCTCTGCCTCCCTGGTGCTGGGATTAAAGGCATGAGACACCATGACTGGCTGAAGAAATAATTTTTAAAATATTTTATTTATTATCTTAAAAATTTTATGTGTATGAGTATGTTGCCTTGCATGTATGTAAGTGAACTGTGTCATGCAGTGCCATGGAGGTCAGAAGAGGCAGTCAGATCACCTGGAACTGGAGTCAGGACGATTGTTAGCCCCCAATGGGTGCTGGGAACCAAACATGGGTCCTCTGCAAGAGGTCAGTGCTCTTAACCAGTGAGCAGTCTCTCCAGGCCCCCCAAGAAGAAATCATTCATCTGTGTTTATGTAGGAGCTTCTCTGCAGCTGTCAGTTTTGGAAGGGAAGAAGGGAGGAAGGGAGGGACAAAGGGAAGCAGGGAGGGAGGGAGGGAGAGAGAGAGAGAGAGAGAGAGATAAATAAGGCTCAGGTGGTGTTAAAAACCAAAGAGAACTGTATTAGCTCAAAAAACCAAAACAAAACAAAAACCTTCTCTTTAATTCAGAGAATTCCCGAATTATGATGGTTTGACCTATAATGTTTTTGGCGTCGCAGTGATGGAATTGTGTTTTGAATTTTGATATTCTACACAGATAGAGATATGAGGTGCCACACTCTGATGGTGCTGAACAGTGACAGTAAGTCACAGCTATTCTATTATACAGTGCTGCTAAGCAACTATGTTTGATTAAATGTAGTAAATGCATTTTTGACGCACTATTTTCAACTTGTGGGTTTATTGAAATATAACCCACTGTAGGCTGATAAACATCTGCTCCCTAGGAAGACAAATAGAATGTCCCTATATTACAATCCTTATGCCTGTGTGTGAGTGAATGACTTTGGAGTTCACTGACTTTGAAATATAAACATTTTTCTTGTTGGAAATCTTTTTATTTATTCTTTTCTTTTAAAGCTTGTTCTCCAGATACTGTGCTAGCTTTCCATACAACAAACACCTGAGATAACCAACTTCCGAAGACAGAAGATTTATTTTGGTTCTTAGATTGTTAGGAAAACTTTCCACTTCTGTCAACAGGAGATTTTTCACATGAAGGTATCAATAAGATGCTGAAAAATGAAGCCACTGTTCACTCCTGTCTTGTGCCCATTTCCTTTTACTGCCTTCATTTTCCTTGAAGTCAGAATCCTCAACACTTTTATTCTGTTCCCATTCAATTTAATACCTGATATGTGCCAGATGCTGGGCTGGATACTGGAACTCTATGTTCTCGCTGTCATTCATACTTCTGGCCTGTAGATAGGACCCACTTATGGACAGCTATTAGACAAGACTCACCTTAAGATATTAGACACAAAGAGCAGCGTTTGAACATGCCTCCCTTCCTTTAGCATCTGATCTGCTGTGCAGTTCCAGGGGATATTCTCTGAGATAGGATTTTCATTCAGTGTTCTTGCCCCATATGGTGAAAGCTACAGGGCTCCTATAAGAAGAGGAAACATCAAGTAGAGAACAAATTGCAAGGAGCCGACCCACCAGTTCATATTTCCCTTCTACTCTTCTTCGTTATCCTGAACCAAACTCAGTTCCACAGAGAGCTGGGAAATGCATGATGTGCTGAACTCCATGAGACTTTCTAAAGCTGGAAGTTTTATATAACTGAGGGGCAGGACAGGATAGATGTTAGAAGACACTGGTCTTTGAAATGGCAGTAAGTTTATGGATCTGATATCCAATCTGTCTTCCTGTTTATCTGATTTTGACTTGTGGGCCTTCTTACAAATCAATGCAGATTTTAGTTTTGATCCCTTAAGACTAAGTCCCATGCAGTTATGTTATGTGGACTATGACCAATGAATTCTCAAGAATGACACAATGAAACAGAAGGTCTATGATAAATGATGGGATTAGCTTCCTAGACTAATTCTATAACCTTATCTGTTGCCTTCAAGCTATTTTCTCAAGACGATGACAGTGATTGGAAGTACAGACAAAGCCTTTGTTGAATGGGTGAATGATGAGCTAACCATTGGAATGTTAAGGAGATGGCCATGTGTTTTCTTATCTGCTTTGAAATATAGACACATTTTTTTCTGAATGTGTCTTTTTCTCTTTTTGACTTTCAAGACTTGTTTTAACGGGGTTGCAGTTTTCATTGTTCCTAGAAACCCCACAAAACAGACATTAAACTGTGTTTGTGGAACAGATACTATTATTTATATAATAATGTACATTTCCAGACTTATAGAATGAAATCATTTCCTTTTGTTCCATGAGTGGAATGTGTTGTAGTAATGGCTTTGATTTCAT
Source organism: Nannospalax galili (assembly GCF_000622305.1). Taxonomy (NCBI): domain Eukaryota; kingdom Metazoa; phylum Chordata; class Mammalia; order Rodentia; family Spalacidae; genus Nannospalax; species Nannospalax galili. The sequence goes on from NW_008354532.1 coordinate 1,760,391, forward strand.
TTCTTTGGTATTTTACTTTTGTTTAGCTCTATAAATAATTTTAGGGATACAAAGAATACCAAGGAGAGGGCTCTTACCTGACTCTGAATGTTTTCAGAATAGTCATTACTGGTTTTTTAAATTTATCTTCTGTCTTATAATAACAATGCAAGATATTATATTTAATGACAAATGATATAGTTTAAGTATATAAAATTACAAGTTATCGAGTAGAATACAAAAAAAATCTGACACCTATTTTGCAGATAAGAAAGCTGCAACCAAGATAGAGAAGCATTTGATAGCCATCACATAAGTTGTTCTCATGAGTCTTTGACATTCTCCTTGTTTTAATTTCCCTAAATTCATGAATTTTCCCTTAAAATTCATTTTGAGGGGGCTGGAGAGATGGTTCAGTGGTTAAGAACACTAGCTACTAGCAGGGGATCTGGATTCAGTTCCCAGCACCAAAATGGTGGCTGACAGCCATCTGTAATTACAGTTCCAAGGGATACAACACCCTCTTCTGACCTTCATAGGCATTGCATGACGTGCTTGCACTTACATGTATGCTTTCAATATACTCATACAGATAGAATAAAAATAATAAATAAACTACTTTAAAATTCATTTTGAGATAGCATCCTAAGTTCCTGAGGCTGGCCTCAAACTTGTGATCCTCCTGTCTCAGCCTCCAAGTAGCTGGTATTACTGGTATGCACTGCCATACCTTAAAGAATGTTGGACTTTTTTTTTTGGTCTTTTTGAGACAGGGTTGGTCTCCCTGTAGCCCCAGCTGTCCTGGAACTCACTATGTAGACCAGGCTGGCCTTGAACTCACAGAGATTCACCTGCCTCTGCCTCCCGAGTGCTGAGATTAAAGGTGTGCACCACCACACCCTGCCAAGAATGTTGGACTTTTAAATCAAATATGACATGATCCATTAATTCTGCAACTTTAGTTGTTTTTTAACTGATAGACTTGAGACCTGTACTCATACCGATTATCTCTAAATAAACATGCATTTTTCTTTCTTAGTAATTCTCAAAGTCTGGTCCTTAGACAAGAATTTTCATTATTAATCTTACTTGAGAGACTGTGAAATGCCAATGTTTAGGTCTTACCCAGGCCAAGAAACTCAGAAACTCCAGAGGCCAAGCCTCAAAATCTGTGCCCCAAGCTACCATAGTACAATAATCAAACCAAACCATTATTAACCAAAGGTAATGACCGAAGGCCATTCATGTAATGTCCATTTTTGTGCCACTCTTTGTGATACACACTCTGTATATCTAATCTCTTCTGCATTGTGATAGTCTGCAAAAAAAGCTACTGTCTATATTTTACAAATTAAGAAATTAGGCTTCAGTTAATATCCCTTACCCACAACCAAATGCATAATTCAACATTGGTAGGGATGTGGGTATTTGTGTGTGTCAGTCAGCTACTGGGATCAAACCCAGAGACTCACACATGCAAGGCACACACTTTACCACTGAACTATGGTATGTCTGAAGAGTATGTGTGAATAGATGATGAAAACTTAGTAATACATCATTTAAAAAATATTTTTATTAATTCTTTGAGATATTCTTACAATGTATTTTGGTCATATTCAAGACACCCTCTCCTATCTCTACCCCCACCTTACAACCCCCTGTCTTCATACCCTCTATTATTATTTTTTTAAAGCCTATTGAATCTAGTTTGTATTCCCTCATTGATCCTGAGCATGGGCCCATCACTTACAGCCTGGTCAACCTTTCTGGCATCACATCCTTGAAGGAAAAAGATGTTCCATTTCCCAGTAGACATCAATTACCACTGGTTCCTCACACTGGTCAGGGGCTTCTTGCCCAGCTTTCCTCATCTATACTGCCTCTTTGTCTTGCTTTGGATTGCACAGGTGTTAATCATGCTGTCATAAATATTGTGGGTTCATATGTGCAACTGCCCTGTTATGTCTGGGCAACATGGTTTTTTTGTTTTCATCTACCACCTCTGGCTCTTAGAACCCTTTGCCTCCTCTTCAACAATGATCCCTGAGCCTTCAGAGGAGGTGGTGTGATACAGATATCCTAGTTAGGCTGAGAGTTCTACGATCTTTTGTCTTCTGCACATTGATAATTTGTAGGTCTCTCTGTTACTCACCATCTGTTGTAAGAAGAACCTTCTCTGGTGAAAGTTGAGAGATGAATTAATGTATGGGTATAACAATAAGGCACTAGGAGTGGTTCACAGTCAGAGGTTGTTGGCCCTGATAACAGTGCCAGGTATGGACTCCATCTTGTGAAGTGATCTTAAAATCCAGTCAGAAAGTGATTGGTTACTCCTTTAACATTCATGCCACTATTGAACCAGTGGGCATATCTTGCTAGGCTTGCTGTTATTGTAGCTTGCAGTTCAGAGCTGAGTAAGGTTGATGATTATTTTTTCCTTCCAGTATCATGCATAGAATCTTCCAACACCATGAAAGCTAGCCAGTAGAGATGAAGCTTTGAAGTCAGTACCAGACTTATGAATACATATGTAGTGTCTTCATCAATAAGGTCTTAACATCAAGTTCTGGAGGGCAACCAAGAGCAATGGCAATAGCCAGTATTGTTTGATGATCTATGGAACTGTCCTTGTCAATGACTCCAAAAGAGAAAAATCCATTCCTGGCATTGGGCTTTTTATTTGCTAGCCATGTGGTACCCGGTAAGGGTATTATCCCTCCATTATAGGGTAACTCCACTTAAACTCTTCTTATATTGTATATGCATATATATATATATTTTAAAGTATCTATAGTAGTAGATTGCCATGTGACTTTTTCGAAAGGCCCTAGTGTTAGTTATCCCTCCTTATACTCCCTCCTCTACCTTGCCTTCCCATTCCCCACCCCACTTAACCCTTTCTATTCCATTATTCCCTCCCCCTTTATATCACTGTATTCTACTTCCCCAACCATGAAGCCCCACCTCCATGGCTCCTTACTAGTGTCCTATGTAATCCTCCATTGATTTTCTGATTGAAACACACTTATGAGAGGGAACATGTGAGGCTTTTCTTTGTGGGTCTGGCTTATCAATGCTGTCTCATGAAATAATGTACAAAATGTCATTTTTCATATTCATTGATTGATGGGCACATTTATATGTTTGTTAACCAAACTGGAAGGTAAATAGGAGTTTCTGGTAGAATTATTTTGTCAAACATATCATTGTGCTCCAAAAGTGCAAGGACAGATACTGGCCCATTTATTGATGCTTTGATATTGTTTAATTTAATATTCTAAAATAGCTAATTATGAAGGATTTCTATATGATCAAAATAATGAAATTTATTGGTTTCATGAAGATTTTTCCAATTTCTTCATAATTTGTTTTTTTGTTTGCATGAAGCAATTTAAAAACACAGATTATTTCCTTCTGTTATAATTCATGGTAGAAATTAACATTGACTTAGATGATATAAAAGCTTGCTGATGAGCATGGAGACATGGATAACTAAATTCACTATGAAAACTTTCTTAATTAAGATATAATTTAAGGTGATATCAATGAATTCAACATGTGTACAACACTTCTCCTCTCTTTGGGAAACATAGAAACTGTGACTAACTTATGATCAACAAGATATTTCTGAGCTAATACAAAGTCCCCTCCTTGATCAAGTTATATAAGGCTCCATCATTTCACTCTGCTATCTTTGAAACAATGAGCCTCAATCTTGTCTAAGGGTCATAGCCTGTGTGTGACTGGGGTGGCTTCTAGTTGTTGATAGCAGCTGTTGGTTGACAGCCAGAAAGGAAATAGCAATCTCAATCTTAAAACTGCAAGGAACTGACATCTGCCACCCCTTTTAAACTTGGAAAAAGTAATGACCTCCAGAAAACTTGAGTTCTCCAGCCTGTGAACTCTGTGATCCAGCTAGGAGGAGGTGCATAGACTCCTGACCCATGAAAACTGTGGTAATACATGTCCATATTTAGCTTATAATGTAGTTCAGCATGTGCTTTATAAAGTATAATTTCTATCAATAAATTTTACTGGGCTTAGTTTGCAACTATAAAGTCTACAAACTATTGAGTCTGTTCCCTTGTCACCCAGGAATGCCTTCTTTTTCTGTTTGTGAGCTGTTAGCTCAGTGCATCAATAATTAGAATTCTTCATTATTACAAGGGGAGGATGACATTTAAAGTTCTTTTCTAAAGATTTTTCATTTTTAATTATGTCATATAATTGTGTGCCTATGTGGAGGTATGTGCATATATGTGCTGGTGCATGAGGAGGCCAGAAGAGGGCATCGGACTCCCTGGAGCTGGAGGTAAAGGTGGTTGTGAGTTGTCAGACATGGGTGCTGGGAACTGAACCCTGGTCCTCTGTAAGAGCAGTATGCAGTCTTAAGCCCTGAGCCATATCCGCAGCACTTAAACTCCCTTGGATTATAAAGACTAACTGAGGGATGTAGAAGCTGAAGGCAGAATCTTTCCTCCACTGGGAAGGATGTGGCACTTTTCTCAGGTTACATCTCAGATTATCTGGGGTCTCCACACCTGACAAACGTACTGTATCTCAAAACCTTGTTTGATGGTCCAGAATCTTAGGTTCGTCATGAGACATAAATTTTTAAAGATAACAGTATCACCTTTTGGGAAATGGCATCATTTTTATAAGATGATTTCATGATTTCTTAGACAAATCAATGATTAATTGTGTTCAGCATAGCTTTGTTTTAGCTAAATTATTTGGAACATGGAAGAAAGCTGTATAGAACCTGATACAAAGAAGTTCTGTAGTTTGGGACATGTTGATTTCCTTCTGTAGGCCTTAGCTTCTACAGGTCTACATAAAATGAGGTCATGAATAGATGATTAAAGATGTTTCAAGCTAAAAATTTAGTCTTGATATAAAAGTGATTTTCTATTTACAGAAATGTACAACACACTTTTTCTTTCTTTTTGAAAATTGCTGTTGACAAACAGTGCTTTTTGCAAAGCATTTATTATGCATCTGGTGGGAAGCAGAACTTGAAAACCTAGAAAATAATTATCAAGTCTCTAGCAGCCAGGAGACTGTGTGTGTGTGTGTATGTGTGTGTGTGTGTGTGTGTGTGTGTGATGTGTACATGCCTATGTGTGTGTTCATTTGTATGTAAATGCAGCCATTGTGGGCTAGAGAGATGGCTCAGCAGTTACGAACACTGGCTGTTCTTGCAGAAGGCCCCGGGTTTGAATCCCAGCACCCACATGGCAGCTAACAACTGTCCGTAACTCCAGTTTCACAGGATCTGACAGCCTCTTCTGTCCTCTGTGGGCATTACATGGCACAGGTGCACTTACCCACATGCAGGCAATACACACATACACATAAAATTAAAAAAAATATTTAAAAAAGAATGCAGCCATTGGAACTAGAATGTCTGCATATGCTTTCTTTAATTTGAATGATGAGGAAAATATAGAATTATTGTCACCAAAGGTAATAGCTTTCTATTTCCTGACTTGTATTTTTTTGGAAAATCTCAAACACCTGAAAGTTATTATCAATTTACAAACCAAATAGAAATAAGAGGGAAATTCTGTGTGTATGCATGCTATGACAATGTTTGCAATGTGGTGGAAGGAAAGGGTGGAAAATCTAATACAGTTTCGCAAGATTTGATAATCAATTGCTATTAGGTGAGGTTTGAACTGGCATTTTTCAGTGAAAATTCAAAATTTATCTGATGAGGAGGCACTGGAGACATGGATCAGCGGCTAAGAACACTGACTGTCCTTGCAGAAGATCTGGGTTCAAATCCCAGCAACCACATGGCAGCTAACAACTATCTGTAACTCCAGTTTCAGGGGAATCCAACAGCTTCTTCTGACCTCTGCAGGCACTGCACAACACGGGTGCACCTACCTACATTCAGGCATAACACCTTTACACATAAAATAAAAATAATAAATAAAAATACTAAAAAATTTAACTGATGAATCTTTTGCATTCTCTGTCTTGAATGTGTGGCTTTGTCTGGTTAAATTTGTCATCTACAAATTTGTAACTTTATCATCACATTTCCTTATTTCATGAAAATATGCACAGGAGAGGATTGTTAATGGAATTAGAGCTGAAGATACTCAATTTAGAGAGAGGTTGATCTCTTTTGGGGGAGATAAAGATACCTTCAAATATTTGTTGCAAGTGTCAATAAATGAGCAAAGTTAGTTCAACTGCAGAGAATGTACACAGGATTAATAGGAGATGGATTTTGATTCTGAGTAAGAATGAACTTTGTCAGTCAGAGCGCCGTCAGTGCCTATCTTCCTTGTGGGAGTTTACATAAGAGTTTAAAGCTACCTAGATGAACATTTCGTAGGGTCATTGCATTTTGTATAGAATGTCATTTAGTGGGTTTCTTAAATTTTTATATTTAAAGTTTCTTGAGTTTTCTTCTAATTCTATGATTATATAGATTTTTATTAACCCAGAGTCATTATTTACAAGCAATATTTCTAAGCAGAGAACCTACTGCTAGAGGTTGTGTGAGGTAGTTCTATGTTTAGATTTGGGTGTCTGCAGTGTCTGCAGTGACTGAACCCGAGATAGAGCTATAAGGTGCCAGGATCTAAACCAGTGCCTGAAAACACCATCCTAACTAGTTATGCTGGATTCATAGATGCAGTCCTTATAAAAAGAGATCCTTATGGTTCAAACTCTCCTCTGTGCCTTGAGTAACAGGTACATCCCTTTGAAAAGCTTGGGTCATTTTCCCCTAGGTGCAGCCTGTAGATGGTGTTAGCTATGAGTTTATAAAGAATATGTCATGGATAGGAAATTTTATATGATATTTGAATGTTAAGCTTATAAAGGTTTAGAGAATTTTAAGGCAAATTAAAAATATTTAGAATAAAAATTCATTATCTATTTTGAATAAAAAATAAAGTACTGCTGGGTGTGGTGGCGCACGCCTTTAATCCCAGCACTCAAGAGGCAGAAGCAGGCAGATCTCTGTGAGTTCAAGGCCAGCCTGGTCTCCATAGTGAATCCAGCCCATCTAGGGCTATAGGGAGACCCTGCCTCAAAAAAAAAAAAAGTACTCACTAGAGAAGTTTCCTTATGAAGCAGATACTGATTAACTCAGAAACCCACAATTGGTTAATGTGCAGAGAAAAAAGGGTCTTTATTCCTGAATAGAACACCTACTTTAAACATCTACCTCCCAAGACTCAGGGAAGAAGAGGCGGAAAGACTGTAAGAGCCAGAGGCATGAATGACCACAAGGAAAGTGTGTTCTAGACAACTGGTCAGTTATTCATATGAACTCACAGCAGTGGTGACAACATGCACAAGTCCTGTCCTGAGAACTTGCTTATAAGAACTTACAGCAATGGAGACAATATACACAAAATCCATGCAAACTCTAACCAGTCAGATACTGCATAGAACTGGAAAAATGGGTAAGAAACCCCAGCCTTAGCTGACCAGCTGATAACTGCTGGGTAATGGAGAGATGGTCTTCTTTAAGGGAGTCACACTAGATAGGTTGACTAGGCTCAGTGGATGAACTCAAACTCTCATACTGAGGAACATCTAGGAACATAAACTTGACTCTATAGGCCTTAACATATAGACAGAATGCATGAAATCTGTCGAGGGTATGTGTGTGTGTGTTGGGGTGCAGATGGGGAAAAGAGTCTACATATTATCGAGATGTAGTATATGAAATGCACAAAAGTTCAATATTTTTTTAAACAGAGACTACATTAAATTGGGCAGACAGTAGGCACAGACACAGGAGGGGATCTAAATACCATCAAGCAGTATTGTATGAAAATCACAAAAATTCAATTAAAAGTAAAATCATTATAAAAATAAACTATAAAAAATTCACACAGTAAAAAGCCATTCAGAACCACAGAATCACAAAATCCAGAAAGGAGCATTTTATCAATTATTTGCTCTTATGCCCCTTTCATTATAGTCCTGGCTTCATTGTCTATGAGAATGTTTTTGTGTGAAAATGACTGTACTAATATTATCGATGCAAAGAAGAGAGAGAAAATGCAGGGTCTTCGATCATGGCTGGTGTGGTGGTTTGAGAATGTCCCCATTTGTGGCATTGTTTGGGGAGGGTCTCTGGAACATTTCAGGGGTGGCAAGCCTGGAGGAAGCATGTCTCTAGGGGCAGGTTTTGAGGCTTCTAAGTCATGTCCACTTCCAGTCTGTCTCACTTTGCTTCCGTGCCTGCTCTTGAAGATGTGAGCTTTCTGCTCTGGCAACCTCTGCTGCCATGCTGCCCACCATGATGGACTCTTACCCTCTGGAAGTGTAAGCTAAATAAACTCTTCCTTCTATAAGTTGCCTTGGTCATGGTGTTTTATCACAGCAACAAAAAAGTAACTAATACAGCCAGTCAAAACATCTTTTTTATTTATAGTGCAGAATACATTCTTCATTACTGATTATAGCACATGGATCTAATAGTTTTTATAAAACTCAGGAAAAATTCTCAAATGGCTTCGGAATTAGATTTCAGGTTGATATTCTTTTGGGTCTATTTGAAGACCCCTTTCTGATCTCATACTTCAGTGTATCCCACTGGCTGATAATTTGTATAACACTTGTGTATGAGGATAGTGCCTCCTCTCTTGTGTATAGGCAGAGTAATGATCAGGTGAATTTGCAGTTAGATTTCAGGCTCCTTTGAGTTCACTTGTGGTAATCTTTTTCTGATCTAACACATTTGAATTTAATACACTGCTTTAGTCAAGTATTATTGGCTATGTTTCCCGAGTTGATATTTTGAAGTTCTACTTCCTACTTTAAATGTTGTATTTTGATAGTTCTTGTCAACATCCATGTAAATACTATTTGTGTTGTCTCATAAATAACATGACTTCAAAATATTTAGTGTCAAGTAGAACACAGAGCCTCTAACATTAGAATTTCACATTACTTACTGACCTATAAACTGGATTTATGCAAGAATCTTTTCCTAATTGCATTTCTGGTACAATGTGCTGCCAGTAATTTGATCATAAACTCATGGGGCCTCTTCTCTCCCCCTACCTTGAAAGTTCAATAAAGCTCTAGTTTATGATAGAAACTGAAGGAAAATTATAGTTCTTGTTTGAAAAAATATAGCAACTACTACAGATGCTAAAATAAATCCCTAGTTAAGTAGGACTTTTCCTAACCGTGCTTTTCAAAATTGATACATTGGCCTTTGGGTGCAGTTTGGGTTCTATTAAAGCCTCCCATTCAATCTCACATCCTGCAGTGATAATTCTTCCTGTATATTATTTTTCCACCCTTCTCCCTGACTCCTTCTGCATGCCTGTTAGCTAGATAATAGAAGCAAAACAAGCCCAAATAGCCACCCAGTTGTATAGACGGAGTTTTAAAAACTATTAAAATGAAGTTCAGCTATCTTTTTCAATCTTTAATTATTTGTTTCTAAAAGAGAGTGGTGCATCAAGTTTGTGATTATTACCTCACTTTCAAGAATCCTTCAACCTCACCATGACCTATAGCATGCAATCTGCAGTGATTTCTTTGTTCCTGAAAAGCGCAGGTATCATTTATACTATGGTTTACCCCAGATATATGGTCTTTCACTGTCTCTCCATCTTCCTTCCCAGCAAAGCTCAAATGCTGATTAAAATCAGTTCCTCAAGCCAGGCACAGCGACACCAGTACCCCAGCCACCTGAGAGGCCCAGGCCTGAGGTCAGGAGCTGTAGGCAGCATAGGCAATCTGAACTCCTTGAATAATAAATCCAGTAAGATAGCTGAAGAACACTGGAGAAAGAGATTTGTGTCCAATAACATCTCCTAAATCCAAGACCAATCAGTGTGCCTTATCACTGCTCAAGATCTCTGCTTCATTCACATTCCTGCTGTCCTGCATGGCAGGTTTGTGTTCGCCCCTTCTCTCAGAGCACCAGCACTCCTTCACACTTTGCTGTCTCTTTTACTCTAAAATTAAAGTCTAGAAGAAATGAACATCCTCAAAGCTCCTCACCAAAGCATCTACTTATGTGCTGTCCTTTGAGCCCTGGTTAATCTCCCTTACTTGTTGATGCCAGCACATAGCATTCTAGCCTTCATAAGCTAGTCTGGACTTCTATCTTTCACTTCATTTCATACCTCAAGTTCATTTCTCCAGCAACTAAAATATCTTTTTACTATCTTCCATATTTCCTTAAAATTAGATATTTCCATTAGCATCTAGTATTTTTCTCCGCTCTTTTTTTTTGGTCTTTTTGAGACAGGGTCTCCCTGCAGCCCCAGCTGTCCTGGAACTCACTATGTAGACCAGGCTGGCCTTGAACTCACAGACATCCACCTGCCTCTGTCTCCAGAGTGCTGGGATTAAAGGTGTGCACCACCACGCCCAGCTCTCCTATCTTTCTAAAAACATTTATTTTTATTATTTTTAATTATATTATGTGTATAAGTGTATCTGTGTGTGTGTGTGTGTGTGTGTGTGTGTGTGTGTGTGTGTATAATTATACTTGAGCTAAGTTGCGTGTTTAGGGCAGAGGCATGGATTCTCTGGAGTTCGAATTATGGGTGGTTGTGAGCCACCCAATGTGGATGCTGGAAACTGAACCTAGGTCCTCTACAAGAGTGGTGTGAATTCTTAACCACGGAACCAGAAGCAGCTCTCCAGATCCTCCTCTCCTTTAGATCTATTACTTTAGATTTATATTTTATTCCTCTATCTTATATTCCCCAATATGGTATAGTTCCTTAAGTATAAAATTAACTTGTATGTTTATATTTGCTATAATAAATAATAGCAAGTTTTTCCTGCTTCTGTTATCCGTGACATGATTTATTAGTTTGTAAATTCAATTTTCCATGAAGTCTTTTATTTTATTCAAATGAAAATATTCAGTCATGGGCCAGCAGGCCAAATGACTTAGCAACTAAATGCTCTTGCCACATAAGCCTGATGACCTGAGTTTGATCCCTAGAACTCAGGGTGGAAAGAGAGATCCAATTCTGACTTCCACATGCACACCATGGTATGTGCCCCACCCCCACAATGCACATGCACACACAACAAAAATAATAAAATTTCAAAATTTCAAATATTTAGTCAGATGAAGCAAGAGAGAACATAGTGGAATATAAATATATTTTTGTTGAATGAATAAAGAGATAAATAACCGATCTTAAATGAAACAGACTTTGCAAAAATGAGCAGTAGTTATATAAATATCAGCCCGAAAGATTAATTCAGAGACAGAGAGACCAGGCAGTAACAGGGAAATTGCCCAGGGCATAAGGCAAGGCAGGTTGGAGTCATTCATGGTCAGCACTGCCCCATTAGTGGGGGAAAGTCGTAAAGTCAATTGCTGTGTTGAGGCCTGAGCAGAGAAGCAGCCCCCGGGGCTGAGCATGGCCTATTCTCTTCATAGTTGTGTGTCCTATGTGCAGAAACCATTGAGAATCCTGTGGCTCACTTAATGCATCTCATCAATTTTACAGGTAGTGAAAAACAGCAGCAACCTGTGAGCCAAGGGAGCCCCTTAATGGCTTTAGGTTAATTTTAGACACAGTTCATTCTTATTGCAAGGCTGTTTTGAGAGTCAGTGTTTCACTATCAAATTACTTGGACAAAGAAAGGAAATATGGATGTCTTAAAGTTTCCCTTCTCCTTCAACATCAACTTTTCTCTCTGCAATAAATAATTTTTGTAATGTTTCATTGTTTTTTTACTGTTTCATACACTGTATTTTGGTCATATTCAGACCAAAATGCGTGCAAAATGAATGTATGAAGGGGCTGATTGCCTCACCACAGTTTTCAGTAACATTCCAGAGCAACAATGCTTTATTTAGTGCAGCATCACGCATTCAGAGAATATTGACAGGCTGGAGGATATTCAGAGAAATATGCCCAGATGGAGATGGGACTTGAAACTACATACTGACAAATGGTGTTAGGACACTGGTGATGCTTAGATGAAGAAAGAACAGACTTGGGGGAAGTAATAAAAGCCAAGATGTTGAGTTAAGCACTTGGTCCTTTGATAGATTTCAAATGTAATGGATGATCATAATGATGGGAAATTCTTGAATTTCCCTGGAAGGTAGGGTTAACAGGAGTCAGTGGAAACTACAGAGAGACAATTCTGCTGATTAGATGATGGCATTTCTAGTCCCAAAGCCAACAACAGAATGAGCTGCCCTACTATTAATGAGCTCTGGTCTTGAAGAAACAGAGGCAGGGATTGATCAAACTTTTGGTGGAGATATTTTAGAGAAAAATGAATATTAGATGCAGGAAGAGATTCTATGAATTTAAGACTTTATCCAACTTTTCCTAGACGTCTCTCATTACTATACATTATATCTCACATTATTATTGAAACTTTAGCTTTTTGATTTTGATTCAATGCCATTTCCAATTTAATAAATCAGTTTTGGGGATCTTTGTTTTCTCATTTCTATTGGCCACTAAAACAAAGCCCTACAAAACCCAAAATTGACAGAAGGCAATAAAAACATATTAGACGTGTATCATGAGATGTTGAAGAAAGAACACTCATTTTCTGATTTGAGCTCCAGAACCACACTTTGAGTATGTTTTTGGATTTCTTTGTTTAAGCCTGATAAGTTATCAAGGTTAGCTGGCCTGAAAGCTTCAAGTGCTGACATCATTTCTTTCTTTCTTGGTATTTCAGGGCAGTTTTCTGTGGTACTGAATTTCCTTTGTTGGCATATCTTATTTTGAGTAGTGTTACTGTTAAAAATACACTTTGATGAGCTATCATCTTGTGCTTTCATGGCATTAACATCAGACCTTAATAACTGCATCTTTTGACTACAGAAAAAAATGCCATGTCATCTAGGATACCCAAAGAGCCTATGGACTTTTATAGATGGAGACTACCTATGTATTATATTAATAGGTATGAAATTCAAACTCATGTAGATGAAAGGATTTCCCGTTGTCACATGACCAGGGGGAATTTGAGCTCTTGGCTTTCCCATCTCTCCCTACTCTTTCTCCTTCCTCCTCCCCATCCCCCTCCTTTATCCCTCCACCTGCTCCTCTTCCCTCTTTCCAGTCATTCATCTCTTTGCTTATGACTTTATTGGCATGTGATTGGAAACATACATAATGAAGATTCCAGAATACTATTTTCTTTATTCATGCTTCATTCTGAATTTTGGATTGCTCTTGAATCTCCACAGTGCTGCATATGATGCTGTCCTTGACAGAAATGTGGCCATTAAGAAGCTCAGCAGACCCTTTCAGAACCAAACTCATGCCAAGAGAGCTTACCGGGAGCTGGTCCTCATGAAGTGTGTGAACCATAAAAACGTGAGTCGGTGTTATTTTTAACCCTCTGGCAGTGGGAGGTTGTGAGACTAGAGGAAGAACATAAGTGCCAACTGCAGTAGGAAAGGCTTTCTCTATTTGTGATTGCTGCCTCCTAAGATTGTTTATCTTGCCCATATGCTGCATTTGGTTTCATTGTCCTCATGATAGCTTCCTGCATAAAAATCATCCAGAAGCCATATGGCATGGCAGAGATGAATGTGATAGAGCTGCCCCTATTATGAAATTAACATTATTTGGTTATCTTACTCCAAATCAATCTGAGATCTCCATGCTTCCCAATTGACTTGAAACCCCCAACAAACAGAAATGCCCATGAGAACCTGATAGAACAAGAGATTTCTTTATACTTTAATTTTATAATAAACGAGTGAGAGTTTTCATCATACTGTTTCCTTTGAGTTTTAGTTATGGTGGCCAGTGCCTCCAGGTGATCAGGGTGCATACTATATGAATCTTGCTTTCGGATGGGGAAGCACTTCAGAATGGAACCAGTCAGAGCATTTGCTCAGTACAGTTGAGTGGAGTCGACCATTGCTTCAGAGCCAAATCTTCTTGAATCCTAGGCAAAGACCAAAGAGTTCTTCCTGTGCTCTATTTCTTCTTAGTAAGGAGAAGTTAGATAAAACTCAGTAACTTTAGGATAACCATTGCTAACAATTATAACCATTTTATTAAGCATATTTTGTTAGACACAAATATATAGCAAAACAAAAGATACTGTACTATAAACTAAAAATTAATAGCTATCATATATCTGTATGAAGTTTTAAGTATAAAAATACATAGAATACATGAAATTACTATTACATTTTATAAATGAGAACTTATCATATTGCTGACCATTTGCCAGGAGCACTTAGGAGAAAGTGCAAATATGTAGGTTCAAGCTCACTGACAGTGTCTCTGTTCCTCTATTATTGTACTCCAACACCCCCCCCCATGTGTGTGTGTGGGGGGGATGCTGGACCTCTCTCACTCAGTTATGCAGCTCTGAGCTACAACCTTTCCAGCGACCTTTAAATCAGGATTTTCGTGTTGTTGAATTGTTTGGAACCAATGAAATTTTAATTCAGTTATTTAAAAAAATTAATTTATATAGTCTAGTTTTATGTGTATGCCTGTTCTGCCTGCGTGTATGTAAGTGAATGCCTGTCATGCAATGTCTATGGAGGCCAGAAGAGGGCATCGGATCCCCTGGAACTGGGATTACTGGACTGCTGTTAGCCACAGTGTGGGTGATAGGACCTGAACTGGGTCTTCTGCAAGAGCAGTCAGTGTTCTGCTGAGCCATCTCCCCAGCCCCTTAATTCAGTCATCTGACTTATGTTCTTGGAATGTGTTGGGAACAGATCTAGGTGCTGTGGCTGATGAGAGGATTAGGGAAAAAGAGAACCAAACTAAGACCTTCCGGTTGGAGCTTGGACTTTCCTGGGGAGAGAAAAGCAATCCACCAGAGAGACAAATAAATGCGTGAGATGTCAGAGAGTGATAGAAGCCACTGAGTAATATAAAGCAAAGAAGGAAACATTTTTAAATTGGTCGGTATGGGGTGAGATAGGCTTACCTTTAATAGACTGATCAGAAAGGGCTGCTTGAAGAAAGAGCAATCATGAAGTATGGCACATCACTTAACATGGATACAGCCATGTAAAGAACATGAGACCCCAAAAAAGGAATCCAGAAGTGAGAGAAACACACTGAGCAGTGTGTTCTTTCATTGTGTTGCACAAAGGCAAGAAAGATTGGCCACATGACCAGGGCAATGGATTCTGATGTAGTAAAGAGGATGAAGCAAACCCTGGGTGAAGAAAAATGTATGGATAGATAAAAGCACTGAAACAAGTGTGGTGTGTCCTGCACATGTACCCTATCTACCTAATCTTTCCAGACCCTGTAAAACAACGTATTATGGTGAAAAGCCCAACTGCTTGGCCAGTTTGAGAAACTCATACACCCGGGTATGGTTTGAATGTGTTTTGAGTGTTTCCGAAAGGTCAGTGTATTGGGAGGTTTGTCCTCTGATGTAATGTGGGACGTGAATCCTTTTAGAAGAGGGGTCTAGCAGAGTTCCTTAGATTACTGGTAGATTTGCTTTTTAGAAGAGATTAAGGTGGATCTCATATGATCCCTGAGTTTTCACAAGAATGATGTGTTAGAATGTGCCCAACCCCCCAAATACTATCCGGTTTCCTGTTTTGAGACGCAATCTTCTTTCCCTTCATAAGTCATCCCCAGATCCAAGCTGATGCTGGCACCATGTCCTTGAACTGGCTCTACAGTGGCCTAAATATTTCTTTTATAAAGTTATCTCATCTTCAGTATTTTGCCATAGTAACAGCAAACAATTTAATGCATCCTCTGTTGTTGACTGAAATGAAGGAAATAAACAGTATTGGTTCTATAAAGAAAAGAATGTTCTAAATTGCTGTGATAATTTATACACAGTATCAACCATGCTGCCTTCTTTTTACAGGATGCATACACGCATGTATTGTATGCATATAAGATAACAGAAGTAAATTTATTTAACAGAGAGGAAGTTCACCTACAACTAACTGTCAATTCTGTATTATCACTCAATAAAGCAAGGAAAAAAGACAGTTTGAAGAGGGAACTCAGTCATATCTGTGAGAAATAAGGAAAAATATTGAAGTAATCCAATTTTAATCTTTAATAATAGCTACAAAAATCCATTTACAGAATAAATACCCAATTCTAGGAAGTGATGATTGGTGTGTCTATAGGGTTATGACAAATCCTGAATCACATCTGACTGAGTCAGATTCCTGCTGGAAAATGTTACAGTAAAATGGATTACCTGTGATGATCTCATCCTAAAGATGAACTTTTGGTAGAGTACTTGCCTGGTGGGTTCAGTCTCCAGCTTTGCAATGGCAACAAATATGAGTTTTTAAATAAATTGTTAGAAAGATTAAAATTTATAAGGTAAGAACAGAGGTGAATTACAAAAGAGAACTCATGGAAGGTACAGGTTAGAAAACTAGGGGCCAGGAACACACTGAGAAGAACAAATCATGAGAAATTAGCTTTGAAAAAAGCACTGATTCATTTGAATTTCCAATGTTATTTTATATGCTAATTTAAATTGCCACAAGATTGTGGGAGTTGGCATTTTTCCATCTTTAAGTGGTATGTGCATGTGTGCACTTGTACAGCCTATGTACAGTTTGTTTTGCCTAAAACTACTCTGAAATGAAATAAGTTACTTTATGATCATTATAAAATACTAGAGAGTCACATTATAGACAATCATAAGAAAAATATGCTGCAGAAACATTGTTCAATTTGAACTGCAAATGAGTGAGTATGCAGAATCATATTTAAAAGTTAAAAGATATTTTTTAAAAAGTTTAAAGATATTTTGAAACAACGTCTGTTCTATTTCCATATTTCACACTATAATGTTTTCATTAATTTACATAATTTTAAATATGTTATAACCATTGCCATGTGAAGGTGTATTAGAAAATATTGAATGGTATTGTAATTTTTTTCTTAATAATTTTTACAAATAACAGTGATGAAACTCCTCAGAAATGACAGCATCTCTTAGTTGTTTAAAATTGTTTTCTTTTTAATTACTTCATATGTTCAAGTACCACTTATGAAGTTTATGAAAATTCATTGAATTTGTTTGTGCACTGAAGTTATTTAAATCTTGAACTTTCTGTAAAACGGATTCTTATTCATATCACATTTTAAGTAGAATCTTACCCATATGTTTATATTTTCATTTTCCATTGACACATTAATATACAGTATCTAAATGGAAGCCCATATGGAATTATTTGTATATATAATTTATATGGAACTGTCCTAAATGAGTTTTTTAAAGTTTACTTATTTCAGAAGGTAAACTCTATTACCTCATGCACACAATAATTAAAGTGGGAAACAGAAAGATTAAAAATGAATTTAGCTGGCCTTTTATTTATTTTTTTGAGACAGGGAGTCCTGCAGATCCAGCAGGCCTGGAACTCATTATGTAAACCAGGCTGGCCTCAGTCTCACAGAGATCCACCTGCCTCTGCCTCCTGAGTGCTGGGATTAAGGCATATGTCAGCATGCCCACCTTAGCTAGCTTTTAAATATGCTTTTCACTGAATTCATCATTGGTATTACCCATCATGAACCTTTTCCCACATAGAACTGGAACACTGGTTTAAGTAATATTTGATCATGATATACAAGTAAAAGAAACCATAGTAGCAATACCAACAAGAAGTCTTGAATTAGAATGCTACTTTTTGCATCTGGAGGAAGAGTATCACCTGATAAAGCCCGCTGAGGGTTTCCTTGTCTTCTCTCCTCTAAAGTGACTTTGTTTCCTTTCAATTTAACTGCTTTGTGGCTTTGTGTCCTGCCACAGAGGCTCACACAAAGGAGCATCACACCAGGTCTTCTCTGACTTCATTCAAGAACTTGAGCTTTTTAATTTCATTATTAACCTGCAGACCAATTGTGTGTCTCTTCTGATTACACATTTCTGTTCTATGAAGCAGTCTAGAAATTTTTCCAACCTTTTCTATTTCAAGCATAACCTTACTGATTGTCTTACAGTCGGAATAACTACACCTCTACTTTAAAAATAATTCACCCACGTTTTTCTTTCTTTCCTTTGTCTCTTCCATGCTCTCTCTTTCAGATTATTAGTTTATTAAATGTTTTCACACCCCAGAAAACGCTGGAGGAATTCCAAGATGTGTAAGTAACAAAACAACTGAATTCATGAAGGCAAGAGAGACACAGCCCTCACTCAGATAACTCCAGGGGAAGTGACAAAAAGAAAATCTAGTAACAGAAATGTAAGGGATGAACTCCTTTGCAAAGATCAATGGGAGACTGACCAGAACCAATGGAAGTCCCAGGGACATGTAGTGGAGAGTCCTCTGTGGTGTTACTTTTGAAGGGGATGTTCCTGCCTCCTTCAGGCCCTGTGTGCTTTGTTGGTCCAAGCTCTTGGTTAAGGAAGAATCACTGATTGTTTATTAATTCTGTGAGATTTCTGGGATGCCAATTCATCTTGAGAAATATTAATATAAAGGATATGATAAAAATATCCTTATTCTTTTTCTCTGTCTTTGTGATGCCTTTGATTTTGTATAAAATGAATCTATTCAGAAGTACAGTGAGAAAATGCAGAGAGGAAGAGGTGATTCAAGGGCACGGTGAGCTCTGACCCATCTGCATTGTATTTTGTGGAAGTGGCTGTCCTGATCTTTTTTTCTTATTTATAATCATAATCCTTGGAAGAGAATTGAGGAAATACAGGGAAAAGTGAGGTCAAGATGAAGGTAGAAATACATGGGCCTGAACCACACCCAAGAGATGCTTCTGTTGGCAATTCCGTGGTAGAGTTGCTACAGTTAACACATGGAACACGTGAAACCTTTTCATATTCTTTTTAAAAATATTTTATTTATTATTTTTATTTTATGTATATGAGTGTTATGCCTGCATGTAGGTAAGTGCACCCGTGTCATGCTGTGCCGGCAGAGGTCAGAAGAGGCTGTCGGATCCCCTGGAACTGGAGTTACGGATAGTTGTTAGCTGCCATGTGGGTGCTGAGATTTGAACCTGGGTCTTCTGCAAGAACAATGAGTGTTCTTAACTGCTGAGCCATCTCTCCAGCCCCTCAAATTCTTGATTTAATCAAATGCAGAACTAGGAAGTTCAGAAAATGTCAGTTTAGTAGAGGATTCTGACCATGATTGAAGGTCATTCTAGAGCTTGAGGTCTGGAACTAACACTGTGGATTTACCTTCCAGTTATTTAGTAATGGAACTGATGGATGCCAACTTGTGTCAGGTGATTCAAATGGAACTAGACCATGAACGGATGTCTTACTTGCTGTATCAAATGTTGTGTGGCATCAAGCATCTTCACTCAGCAGGAATTATTCACAGGGTAAGAAGGGGGCCTTCTCCTGAATCACAGACTGTTAGAGCACAGAAAGAACAATTTTGGTTTATTTTCTTTACTTCGGCAGAATTGGCTAGATACAATGTACTTCCTAAGTTCCTTGATGGTAGAATTAGCACGCAGATGACTCTGTGTGGGAGGAACCATTGTCTACGTTCTGGTACACTTCGAAGTTATGTTTTGGCTTGTCGCGTGTTAGCTTCTGAAGTGCCTTAATTTCATAGCTCCTTGACTGTCAGAAGTCAGATGAACAACTGAAATTAGGCAGCTCATTTCTATAGTCCTTGCTGATATCATGAAGACAGCTACCCCGATCTGCTGTACTGTCAGGCCTAGGAATGACTATACACTAGAAGGTTTTTGTTGCCCTAAGAGAAATCTACGAGATGACAATAGATACATTAGGTTCTTTTCCCCAAAATTTCTTCTGAACATGAGCCTAAATTGTATAAGTAACAGTACAGTTTTCTTCCAGATTTAAAACACTTTATAAGGATATTTTAGAAATCCAAAACTAACTGTAAAGTTTCTCACAGTAATTCTGTGCTTTGTGTAGAGCCCTGAAGGCAAACAGGTCCCATCAGTGCTGGCTGCTGTACAGCTAGCCTGTTGATTGTGTTAGAGGGAAATTACAAGTTCCAATAGACACTGACTTTGACTTTTTTCCCTATTCGGATTGCCAGGATTTAAAACCAAGTAATATTGTAGTCAAGTCTGATTGCACATTGAAAATCCTTGACTTTGGACTGGCCAGGACAGCAGGCACAAGCTTCATGATGACTCCGTATGTGGTGACACGATATTACAGAGCCCCCGAGGTCATCCTGGGAATGGGCTACAAGGAGAACGGTAGGGAAGATTCTGGAATAAGGAAGTTGGGTTTATGCTTTAGATAACCTAGAAGGATATTCATTTTAATGTAGATGAACTTTTCAGAAAATGGAGCTTCCAGCTTTCATGTGCTGAGTGTGTTTTTTAAATACCACTAGGAAGGATCACTCATTAAGAATGTGAGGATGTTTCTGAGAAGCAAGCTTTGCCAGCGGAGCACTAAAATGTTATAGCTGAAAAGAACTGTAAATAGAGTGTGATTAAACAGTCAAGTGGCTACTGATTAGCACATGTGCCACAGATAGGGAGAAAAATTGCTGTTGGAGTTGCAGTGCAACTCTGAAAAGTGTGGAAATGAGAAACATACTTTATTTTAACATCTTTTATATAAGATCTAAGATTACTGGATACAGTCTAGGTAGACACTAACAAAGTGATACCAGATCCTTGGAATAACACTAAATGAATAGTCAAATTCAAATTGTTCAAATTATTCAAATTGGATACGTTTCTTTAATATATTAAAATGCTCTAAGAAATATTTAGGGTAGCAGTTGTGTAGTAAATCTTAATAAATTCTAGAGATAATATAAAGGAAAATCATTTTTGCATTCTTGTTTTTATAAAGAACATTTAGTATACGTGACCATTTTAAAAGAAGGAGATAGAAAAAAATACTTGAAAGTCTAATTGAGTTTTGATTAAAATAGAGGATTATAAGATCTTCTTAAAAGGCATTGTGGTATATTATTTTGTCTAAAAACTACCTAACATACTTAGAAATTAAAATAGCTTTAAGTTAGAATTGTATATATGTACTCAATGTGCCTTTCATATCTGTTTATATTGTATATATTTTATTCCTAGCAATCTTTTTCATATGTTTTATTAAAACATTTCTCGTGGTGTTTTTAAGTAGAGATCCTGCAGGGCACACTTATAAGAATGCCTGGCACTGAAGATAAAAGCAGTTCTTTGTGTACTTCCAGACTAGAAGACAGCAGGGATACTTAGTCCTTTGTACATAGGAAGGGCAGAAGGGGAAGGTAGCTCCAAAGAAGGTCAGATTCTGTTGGGTGCTTCACTGTCAAAGTTGTTTATAAGTCGTTTGACTTATAAAAGGTAAAAGTAGCTCTCTTCCCAAGTAGAAACCAAGGAGGATCAATTAAAATCAAGAATCAAAGACCAGCATTAAAATATTATGTGTTTCAAAGAAAAGATTTGATCCCAACCCAATAACTGATGAATGTTTGAGGTTTAGGATATGTTCATTACCCTGATTTGATCATTACACATTGTATGCATATATCAAATAGCCATAAGTATATGTGTCACAGAAAATAAAAGAGTTAAGGGTGTTCAGAGCCTGCGAGTCTGAATTTACCTATTCTGGCTTTTCAGATCTTTCATGCAGACAGTAAGTATTCAAACCGCCTTTCCTTCCCTTTACTTGAAAAGGTTGTAAATGACTACCTTAGTTTATTGGCTTCTGTCAGGAGAAGGTGTGCCTAGAACCCTGGTACTGTCTCCCCTCTGAGCAGAGGAAGGTTATCATGCAGAAACCCTGCTTGCTCCCTCCTCAGGCATGCCCAGCTGTCTGTGTACCTCACCTTCCCTTCCTTCCCACAGAGCAACTCAGCCTAATGTTTTTGGTCCAGAGGTCCCCTTGTAATTAACACGTGGGAAATGTGAAGAGGGTTAAAGATGATTAGAAAAAGTGAAAATGTGTTGGTTAACAAGTCTGACAATTAGGAAATAAATACATGTGCTTAAATTTTAACACCTTTGATGCTTTTCTGCACTTTGCTTCTAAAGGACTCTTTTATACATGCTCTGATTTATCATATATTGTTTTATTAACATATTCCAAATAGAAAAGAAAGCTGATGATTATTTTAAGGGATAATTTCTGAATGAAAATCAAGTCTCTAATACAAAGAATTCTAGTTCCTTGCCTTCAAAGTTCCAACCATTTCCTAGATTCTTAGACGTGATCACATGTATTCTTATTTTGGACAATGGTGTCTTCTCTTGTTGCCTTAATGCACACCACTGAATGAAACAGGAGGTAAAACAGTCACCCCTATGGGTTGATGAATCTGACAAACTGCTACCTAAGACATCTCAGCGGTCTTCAGCTGAGACCAGCTGTGAAGATACTATTGGCTAAGCAAATGCTTTTTCACGTCAATGAAGTCAGCAAGTTGTGGCTGTAAAGATGCCAAGTTAGACATCATAAAGTACTGTTTCTTACACGTCAACTTAAACTGTCCTTTTAGAGGCTGCATGCTCATAGAGTGTAGATTTTATTCCCTTTGCCCACTGGTGGGAGGTGATGTCATACCTTCTGATTGTATTGTTCTTTGTCCTCCTCCTTCAGAGGTCAGTTATCTTAGTTAACTTGACTTTCCTCCTTTGTTTTCACTTCCCTCTCTCTCCTGTTCTAGTGGATATATGGTCTGTGGGATGCATTATGGGAGAAATGGTTCGCCACAAAATCCTCTTTCCCGGAAGGGACTGTATCCTTGTACCTTTGGCTGCAGCTTCACCTGTTTTGTTTTCTCTCCCTTTAAACACGTAATGATTTTGCCAGGAGAGTAAAGATAGAAGCAAAAAGTTGGGTAAGTGGTGTACTTGTCATGAAAGGGGGATAATTTCTGTAACCTGACCAGCTCTGCAGTCTGCCTACCACTTTGACTTCTTTTAATTAATTTTCCAAGAGGCCTTTCCTTCCTAAGTTACTTTCTTGCCTGTAAACCAAAACATAAATGCTATTTTCATAAATAATGGAGGTCATCAAACCATAAATAGAAATACATCTATAATTAGCAAAAGAAGTCACTATTTGCAAGTAATTCTTTTTTCTTCTTTTTAAAGCTATTTTATGCTCCACAGTGTTCAGGCTTGATTTCTCTCCTCACTGACATCCTAAACTTCTGTCTATGCCTTCAATGACTTGAATTACTCTTGACACTACATCTAATTTTAGACCATTATTGCATATCCTCCTTAAAGCACGAACTTCCACACTTAGAAATAATAATTATCATTCAAATTGCCAGAGACCAGGTGAGTGTAAAATAGGCTTCATTTACTTGAGCTCCAACTGTTAAAATGTGACACAGAAATTGGGGCTGGGGAGATGGATAAGTGGGTAAAGCCTGAGAACTTGAATTTAGATCCAGCTACAGTGGCACACATCTGTAACCTCAGTGCTGGTGAATCTTTGGAACTCCCTGGTCAGTCAGCTTAGCCAATCAGTGAGTGGGTTTAGTGAAAGGCCCTTTCTCAAAAACAAAGGTGGAAGTGATTTATGACGACTCCTGACATTGACCTCCACCTTCCACCGGCACATGTACACATGGAAATGCTCACTACAGAGAAATAGGTAATCACTTTCTCAAAAAGTTTCTTAGAGAACTATGTATGGATTGGAATTGCTAAGCAAGCAGATAAGTTTCTTAAATGACCAAAATTTAGTCTCTAGTAAAAGTGCACATTTGAACTTACAATGTGTAAAAAATAAAAAGTTTACATGTTATTAGAATATACCTTCATGAATTCAAAACATACCTTGCTAATGAACACCAGTGACAATTAAAGTCACACTAACTTACAACTTTAACAATGACAGTGTAGTGTTAATTCAGAATTATTAGATGTGAGTTTTGTAAACTGGCAAAGAGAATTGTAACACATTAGTTCTATTAACTATTTTATTTGATTGAGAAGTCCTATTAGGTAACCCTTTTATTATGTAAGAATGATTATCATTTTATCTCAATACAAAGAGAATGACAGTAATTCAAAAAAGCTGGACTCAGTAAGAAGTTGATATTAAATGGGCATTTATCCCTTCTCTTGAACCTTAAGAAGATACTTGCTGAGGCTCATA
This sequence comes from Nannospalax galili, assembly GCF_000622305.1. Taxonomy (NCBI): domain Eukaryota; kingdom Metazoa; phylum Chordata; class Mammalia; order Rodentia; family Spalacidae; genus Nannospalax; species Nannospalax galili. The sequence continues at coordinate 1,784,373 of NW_008354532.1, forward strand.
GTAATCTTCTAGCTCTTCGCTGTCTAATAAAGGACTTGTAGATACCTGCTTCTATTCAGCTTTTGAAATTATAATGTGAATTGACAGTGCGGTATGTATAGCATGCATACCACCATTTAAAGATACAAAAAACATAGCAAATATCTCAGTAATGGCCTTATACTGATTATGTGTTAAGTGACAGCATTTTAAATATATTTAGCTAAGATATTATTGTTAAAATTGGACTTACCAATTTCTTTCTACTATTTTTAATGTGAATAATAGTAATTTTAAATTTCATGCAGGCTTTACATGTGTGATTGCTATCGTTTATGCTGGATAGCACTGGTCTAGAACCTGAGTTAACCCTCTTGTCCATAATCCACTTGAAACAACCACCTGCTTCATATTTCTTTGTCCATAGTCAGATTTCATACACTACTACGTAGGAATTTTGCTTTGCTTTACATCAGGTATTTTTAATTTAGAGATCACTTACAACCAGTGTGGAGGTGAACAAAATTATAATACGCGTTCAAATGCCAGTGCACTGATCGCTCACAAGTAGGAATTTCTCTTTGTGCTTTGGCCTTGAGGGTACAATATACTTCCACAGACAGAGGAGCAGATCCCTTGCTGCTCAGAGTGGAACTGCCCAGCCACATCTCTGTAACACAGGAACTGACAGAGACACAATGACCCAGGGCTCCTCATCTCTGAGTGATGCTGCCATTACAGGTCACTTGGTTTCCATTGAGCAGGTCTGTTCTCTGAGATATAATTTAGCTCTCCACTTGTCAGAATAGCCCTTCTCATGTTTTGGCAGTTGAAATTTACAAGCAAATGCAATTAGAATAAACTAAAATATTTTAAATCTAAGTTAACTTTAAGGATTTGGAGGTTCTGAGCCTGCAAGAGGATCTAAAAATAAAGAGCGTCATAAAACAGTGAGAAGAGCTTTATTTTATGGGCAAATAATTTCAGATGAAATGACTTAGAAAAAAAATACTGAACTGTTTCCCTCTGGGTTTTAGTTCCTAGCTTATTTTTACCTATAATTAAAATTCTAGCTTAACTTTTAAGTTTTGATGACATAAAAAAATCAACCAAATCATAGAGATGCCTCTTGAACAATGGACTGATGTGCTCTGTGGATTTTGTGTGGAATTGTTTCATTTATCTCTAAATGAAATTACTGTCATGTTGTGAATAGGGCTGCCTACCATAATCAAAGATGAGAGAGAGAGAGAGAGAGAGAGAGAGAGAGAGAGAGAGAGAGAGAGAGATCAAGCAGTTGAACTAACTTATTAAACCATGGAGATCAGACACAAGCACAAGATGATTTACATGGAGAAGCATCTTGGCAGTATTTTAGCATATTAAAAAAATTCCAGGATTTACTGGAAAATGTCAGAGTTCATTATATTTCCAGTGAGAACTCACTACTTCCCAGATCTGTAGATTCTTTCACTTAGAAATACTAAATTATTTATAAATTATTTAATATTAATATTACTATCCTGATTGAAAAATGATGTGTTAGTCTATCTCTGTAATCAACATTACTCTTCTCTCTGGGGAGAACCTTTTAATCTGGGTCTATATAAAATACAAAAAAACACCTTCACAAATCAAAAAGCCTTATGAAATTATCATCAATAACTCAGGTTTAACTTAAAATTGTCTTTGAATTCAGAGAAACACTGTCAGATTTTCCTAGTGATTGCTGTGATCCAGATGACAATGCAGGGTAGTTTACTGACTACTTAATTGGAATATTTTCATGACAAATACAGTTTTAAAAATCAAAATATAGGGTGCCAGAGAGATGGCTCAGTTGGTAAAGTACTTGCCTTGTAAGCATGGGGATGTGAGCTTAATCCTGAGGACTAACCTAAAAAGGCCAGACATTGTGGGAGCTTAATTCCAGCACTGGTGAGGTAGAGACAGGTAGATCCCTGGGGCTCACTAGCCAGCCAGCCTAGCCTTCTTGACAATTTTCAGGCCAATGAGAGACCCAGTCTCAAAAAGTGGTGGGTGAAGCCTGAGGACCAACACCCCAGATTGTCTTCTGGCTTCCATTCACATGCTCACACGCATGCACATTCACATGCATAAACATGTGCACACAAGTATGTACTTGCACACACATGCACACTTACATGTATAAACATGTGCATGCAAATATGCACCTGTACACACATGCACACATGAACACACACCTACCACATGTACATGAATATGCATACACACATGTATGCACACACACAAACATGCACCTTCACACACATGAGCATACACACACATACACATACACATGCACACTTGAACACACTACATTCATGTCACATGCACACTAACATGCACACATGCACACATGTGCACACATATGCAAACATATGTAGACAATATATATAAAAATATATAATTACTTTCCCATCCACTAATTTGCTAATTATTTTAATATTCAAAGGAATACTTCTAAATAACTTATCTTTATTATGGCAAGAACCTTAAAATTGTGTGTTAACTCTCATAAAGTTTTCACTGTAGTTTTATGATGGAAACAAATCTCATAGCATATATGTTGACATACAGATTGCAGTGTGACAAGTAATTCTTAGACGTGTGCTGAATTTCAATAGAAAGCAATAAATATGTCAAATCTGTTACTTTCTTTACAGAGTACTCTACTTTCCCTGGCTTTTGTTTCTTCCAATAATATTTTATAGAGAAGCAACTTAAATATGCTTGTTTAGCAGTTTTACCAAAGACTCCTCAGTCCCTCTTTACTTCAACTCACCCTGGCTGCACCTGGGCATCACCAACCATCCTCTTGAGTACCTGAGATTCTCACAGCACCGCTGGATTTTTCATGAGCCATTTTCTTAAGTTTGCTTTTTTGCTTTTTATTTTTTGTGAGAATGAGAGCGTCTCCCTGTAGCCCCAGTTGTCCTGGAACTCACTGGGTAGACCAGGTTGGTTTTAAACTCACGTCTGCCTGCCTCCGTCCTCCAAGTACTGTGATTAAAGGTGTGCACCACCGCACCAGGTTTAGCCTGCTTCTTTCAGATACATTTTTTTCTATCTTATTTTTTCTGTTCTACTTCAATAGAAGGACCTTTTTAGGACAAGGAAGCCCATATTGGTCCTTTTTCTAGATTCTTTAGGCAGAGTTCTCTGAACCTGGCTTGTATTTAAAACAGGTGCACAGTACTCATTTGAAAATTCTAGCTCTCAAGTATATTGTCTCCAAAATAAAAGTTGACAGTTAGACTGAGTCTGTATCATTCTTGCCTTCCTACAAACACAGGAAACTTTAATTAGAATGAAAAAGATGGACATATAACCTTACCAGGGAGAGAAGGTATTAAGGAGCAGGAAAGCGATTAGCCTCACATTAGGAGAAATAAAAGAAACACCATCACATTAGCATAATGCCTTATGTTTTAAATTTTCAACATGAGAATTAGGGATAATAAAAGTAAAATTAATAAAAATTGGAGCTTGGGGACTGTCATTACATCCAATACATTGGTTTTTCTGACTCCTTAACTATGAAATAACAATGATTACATCCCAGTAAATTGTTAACTGATATAATTTTATAATCTCTGTATTATACTGTTCATTGTTCTTAAGATAATGCAAGTTTATCTCAAACTACATGGACTTAATAACTTTAATTCTTTCAGTATAGTTTCTAGAGTTATTCTTTCTTTCATTTCCATGAGCATGCTGCTGTAACAATGAACATGTTTTTAAGAATAAAATTAATTCATTATTTGAAACTGTTAAATAGGATTTATCTTCATCACTAGTTTTCTTACTACTTTATTATTTTGTGTGTACGTGAAAATACGAGCAAGGCAGGATCCACTGCGCAAGAGCTGGAGATTCTGAGGCCACAGAGGAAAGCAGCTTAGACAGGTGGACTTGAGGAGAAAACCTTCTGACTCCCCAGCACTGGAATATTTCACACTGTGTTTCGGAAATTGATGTTTATGTGTCTTGCAGGTGGAGATGTTAGAGTCTTTTATAATTTCTACTTTGAAGTTTAAAACAATGTGGTTATGTTAAATAATTTAATTTACTGTTTAACTTTTGAAACATAAAATGCCCAGAGAAACATTTGATTTTAGAAACTATTGCATCTTGCTGTTGTCTTTGTTAAAAAGGATAGCAGTCTGATTTCAGAAGTCATTGTACGTGAGTTATATAGTCTCCAAGATGCATGCATACAAGTTAACTATGCTAGTCACTTTTCATTGCTGTGACAAGGTGCCTGAGGAAATCAACTTACAAGAAGGATAGATTGATTTTGGTATGCACAGCTTCAGAGGTTTCAGCTCATGGCTAGCTGTCTCTGTTGTTTGGGGGCCTGTGGTGAGGCAGAATATCATGTCAGAAGGCATGCAATGGCTCAAAGGCCCTCGCCTCATGACAACCAGGAAGGAGAGAAGAGAGAGACAGAAACACAGAGAGAGACAGAGACACACAGAGAGAAAAATGAATCTTGAGGACATGCCTGCAGTGACCTGACTTCTGCCCACTAGGTCTTTCTTGAGACACCACCATTTCCCCTTATCTCAACAGGCTGTGACCAAGCCTTCAGAATTTGGTCTTTTGGTGACACTGAAGATCCAAACTACAGTTCTCACATAGCCACCGAATTGTTTAATGATGGATTAGAAGAATGTTACAGTGGTGAGGGATTGCTCTCCTTAGATTGGCTAGAAGTTTAAAAAAAGAAGAAAGAAAGAAGAGATAATTTAGAATCAGCTTCATTTCTGACAAACAATTGAGAGGGTTTCAGAAAATCGTTAACTATATTTTAGTAACGTCCAGATTTATTTAATATTTCTTCTAAGCAAGTGGCATAGTATGTAGATGCTACAATTGCAACTACATTGGCTTCCTGTCTAGGAGAATGCTGGTGAGGAGGGGGCTACTATGATGAAGAAGATGGTAAGGTATCCAGAACCACTGTCAGCATTCCTGTGCAGAGCTCCCACAGAGGCCCACACACCATATCACAATGCCGCAGACCGCAGGAAAATTGTTTCCAATAGTGATGAAATTTAGTACTTAGTTATAGTATCATGCACAGCCATCATCTACCATAATATTGTGAAATTTTCCTAAAAGAATCTGGTCTACCCTTGATAAGCATTTTCAACTACTATACATACACAGAATGAAGACTTACCATTCACTGCTCTTTTCTGACCAGCAATAGTAGTTTCATATATTTTATTTCTTATGAGTGAGGTGACTGATTCTTAAAATTTGGTGAAGAGACTACTTTCAGTAAATAATTCTGTTCTAAGTACATAAAAATCCATGCAGATTCCAGATTCCCATGCACATGTTCCATTCTTGTCACCTCTAAGAGGTTATGATTTCCAGGCACCAGACCTGGCATCTAAGCCACACAGGGCGATGAGAGGACGTGGTGTGTGGGAGGAAAGGCAGAATTGCAGGCTGATCATCTAAACAGACATGCTGGAAACATATGTGGACATCCAAAGCTCATTGATGTTTCTTTCTTCTTGTTTTGTACAAAAGCTTTCCAACCTTTTAAGGCTATTTTGAGTTCTGAACAGGAAGATAAACTTAGAAAAATGTTTCCTTTCTATACTGGAATGTGGATATTCTGCAGACACATAAAAATAAAACTGGGAGTCACACCAGGTTTTAAACCATTAAACCACCAACTAACTAGAGGCATTGGAGATGAAAGCAGTTAGGAATCTGGATTCCATCCTGACCTTCTTGATGATGATGCTGAATGTATGTCAGGGATTGTTAAAAAAGAAAACCATGCTGAAAGATAAAACTGGTCAGTTTTAGGAGAAGAGTGGTCCAATACCAGAGGTAGCTTTCACATATTTTAAGACTGGCATTTGGATGAGGAAATAGAGGGTAAGAGAAATTTGGTGGAGTCAGAGGTGATGTGATGTAGAGAATTACCTGCTAAGTGGTTTCAACAATGAAATGTGTGAATAGTGGATGGTTAGGTTAGCTCATTGAAAAAAAACTTTTGTTATATATTTACATATATAATACAATTATATATAAAGACTAAACCTTTTATATACGTATAGTTCCTATATATTATAGTAATTTTATGTATATGCTACATGACTATATATGCTACAGACTAATGTTTATTGAAAGTTTACTATGCATTAGGCAATGTAGAAAGAGCTTTAACAGACATAGATTATTCAAATCTTTAAAATCAACAGGATAAATGCTTATTACTGATATTCTACAGAATAAAATTGATTTAGAGAGCGGAAGTAATTGGGTCAAGATTATACAACTATAATGTAGTAGAGTTCGTTCTGAAAAGAAAAAGAAAAGAAAGTCTACCTGATCTGGAAAAGGAAATAGGAAAAAGAAATAGAGGCTCCCAAGTCCTAGACAATTCCATGGCAGAAAAGCTTTTCCAAACATCTGGAGACCAGCAAGCAATGACATGGCGTCTGCTGTAACTCTCTGTGTTTCTTGTTTAACTCTCCTGTACTCTACACACACACACACACACACACACACACACACACACACACACACACACAATACACCTCTAATAGCAACTTAGACTGGTTGTATGATACAAAAATAAGCACATTTCCAGAGATTTTTGCTTTTTTTCCCTCCCATCAAAGATTCTCCCCATGCCACCGTCTCATGAGGCAAAAGCTACCACTGTGTTCATAAGAAAGGGACGCACAACTGTTTGCTCTATCTTTCTCTAATACTTTTGCATGCCACTTGCTTTCCTGAACCAGAAGCAAACAAGCTTGCTTCTCTGGGTGTGCTTACCACCTTCAGAGCTCTAACCATTTCTTCCAGTGATTACTCCATTTAGGGGTTGAACAATGGACACTTTGGGTTTAACCACTGTGCGAGTTTTCACACTGGAAAGAATCTTGGGAGGGATTCTTTAAGATCACCGCCAAATTACGACCTGTAATTTGAAATGTAAGTGGCGCAAAGCCATGTGCTTCTGTCCTCCCGCCTTTTCCTGTTTGCTCCCCTCCCCATTCTTGTAGTGTCTTCCCAGTAAGAGTGAGTAACCACACGCAGCTCCACAAGACTGTTCCCTTTCTGCTTCGCCCTTCCCCATCCTTCCCTTCCTGTGTGCCCCCGCGCTGGCTTCCTGGCTTAAATTCTGGATGATAACTAGCAATAGCAAAAGACCACTGTAACTGACGCTTACAGTCCAGGTTTCCTTTGACTTATAGTCTCAGAAGTGTCTGCTTTTTAATCTTGTTTATTTCATGTTGAACTATCCCATTTTGCAAACCAGCACTTTTAACATTATAAAGCTACCGTGTTTATAGACGAGGACAAAACTTCCTGCTTAGAAACATGCTCCTTTGACGGGATTCAAAGAGAGAGTCAGCGTATTCCAAAGCATTCATTCATAAGTGGGCATTGTTCCTATTTATCCATATTTATAAACAAGTATAAATGTCTTTTATATATTAAAAAAAACTCTTTTAGGGTGCAAGCAGCTCAGCTTTTCTGTCTTTCTTTTTCCAAATATGGTATAACAAAAGAATAAAAGCAATGGATTTGCATGTCTCCCATATTAACACAACCTAGAATAATTTTCAATACAAATCAGCAGGATTCCAGTATATGAATGCAAATTACATCTTTCAAATCAGAAATGAGAGAAAGCAACAAATTATAATTGCAAAGTAATATTATCAGGCATCTAGTAACTTCAGGGCCATTGCTGGTTCAGGGCCGGAGCACAAAGGGCTCTGGCATTGCGTGCTCCCTGTCTCCTCAAAGCACTGCTGACCAGGGGCCAGCCTCTTGCTTGGTCAGTGAAGATCAGCCTGTGGCTCTGCAGCATGAGTGGTTCTGCATTTTTATATGTGTGTTGATCTATCCCTGTGTTCTTTGTTTATCTCCATTTCATTTTTGTTTTCAGTTGACATGTGGTCAGTAGGGTGCATCATGGGAGAAATGATAAAAGGTGCAGTGCTGTTTCCTGGCACTGATCGTATCCTTCTCAGAGGCCAGTGGTCCCTGCATGTCCTTCTCAGTTTATTCCTTTTTTTCACATGCAAGACTGCTGATGATATCCATTCACGGCCCTCAACCGGTTTCTAAGAGATCAATTGTGAAGGCGTGCAAGCTTGCTTCACGGTAGAGTAAGCTTGTCTTCTGGAAAGACTGTCCATGGATGATGCAGAATGAAACATGAGAGGTTCAGCATCACGTGGCAAGGTCTTCCTTAATTCAGTTCTGCCAAACTCATAACAGAAATTCTTCTTTATTATTTTTGTTGTAGATATTTCAAAATGGAGTTCTATCAATAGCTACATAATAAAGGACAAATTCAGTGTTTAGAATGAATCTCTACAGTTTCAAATCATAAGAAATATTTACTTAACATGGAGACCCTTAACAGCTGATCCATAAGTGTGATTAGTTTAATTTAACCCAGATCTAGCATGCCCACACATACCATTTTCAAATTGATCAAGTGCTTCTAAAATGCACCTCATTCACTTCATTTATAGGACAAATATCCTCAAACATGTTTGTATTTTCTCCATATAATTAAAAAAATAACATTTAAAACCTCATTGATTAACAATGACTAAATAAAAAATCTGAAGAAGTCACTTAAATCACTTAGAGATGTAAAAGTAATCCTTTCTGACACAGTAACTAGTTAACAAGTGTTGAGAAGTTCCAGAGTAGAGATGACACTATGCAAAAGGCCCCCATAACACTTACAAATAACCTATTCCCTTAAGTTAGTACAATCCCCCTCTATATTCAGTCACTTTTGACAATGTTCTGTCTTCATCATTCATTATTCTAAAAACTGCTGTGATCACAATTTTGATCACAATTCAAAAGTAATATTGAGCCCTGAATGAACTAATGTCTAGAATGAGTCTAGCTGCTAACACCATGTGATGATCCACTGGCTTTGAATTTCTGACACTCTTGCCATCCATATCATCTCCATACTACATCATATATATGTGAGGCTAAAACACACAAGCACACACTACACTAATAGGTCCATACACAACATGCCACACTACAAAAGTAAATGAATGAATGAATAAAGTAAATTGTGCTTGTTTCTATTTTCACTAAAAGGTTTTTCTCTAGTAATATATGAGACCACGACTTGGACAATCTTTCTGTCTGTATTGCTGTTCTCTCTTCTATTTATACATTTTTTTAAATGACGTCTGTAAGTTTACTACATTAATGTTAGTGTCAATACTATTTTGAAGGTATGTTGGCTTGATCAAAACAAAATTACTTCAGATTTGCAAAAAAGAAACAAAGACTAGATTTCTTCATTCCTAATGAATGAACTCTTTCTTAACATTTAGGAAGAAATTTGAAATAGTTTGCATAATTTGCTTTCCCAGAAATTTAGTGTAGTAGAATTACTGATGATTGAAATGGGTATGTGTCACCTGAAAATTAAACCAAGCAATTCCGTTGCTTTCTTTACATTGCCTGCTATAGCAAATTGAAACAGAATCCACAGTGGAGTCATTGAATGTAGCCTAACATTTATTAGAGAATTATCTCATGGGAGCAGTTACTTGGGTATAATTGTTTAACTGGAATGTGAAAATCCCTGATGAATATTTCTAGAGCCCACATAATGTTGTAAGGTTGCAGTAGGCAGACCTTACTTGCTGTGAATGTTTTTCTGGGTGTCTCAGAGAGGGACTTATTAGTGAATTTCTTGGAGAGCCAACTAACTGTGGTTTGTTAATGATTTTAGGCATGATGGTTTATTTTAAATCAATCTTTTAAAGCAAATTATGACCATTGAAAATCAAAGTTAACCTCTTAAAATATATATAAGACAGACTACTCATCTTTAAGTATTTGTCATAACAATAACTTAGTTGAAGAGACAAAAAATTATGTTGAAATCTATTAAAGAGAGACTTTAAAATGGACCTAGAGAGAAACAATTGTAAAATATAGCCTACCCAATACATTATAAAGAATCATGTTTTTTAAGCCAAGGAAGTTATTTATTTGAAAGCATTCTCAAAATAAATGATTTCTAAAAGCTTTTCAAATATCTATCCAGTTATCTATTAATTAATAATTTTAATTAACAATATTAATTAGTATTTTATAGTTAAAATTGATTCTTAAGCATTTAACATTCATGTGTTTTCTATATTGTATTTCATACTTTTGACTTGTTTTTTTCAAACAAATATTTTTTAGGTTTATCCATGTTGATGAATTAGAAATTGTTCAACCATTTTCATTACTGTATAGAACTCCTGCCTGCAACTATCTTACAACTAATCCATTTGCCTGTAAACAGACTTGTCGATACATCCAAGATTTGTCTTTGATTTTATAAATAGTCATACTGTTAATATAAACTTCCAGGCACATATACAGAATGTTTTCTTAATAGTAAATACCCAGATGAGATGGAAAGATGGCTCAGTGGTTAAAAGCACTTGCTGTTCCTGCAGAGGACCTGCATTCAGTTTGCAGCATCCACTGGCAGCTCATAACCACATGTAAATTCAGTTCCAGGGGATCTCACACCCTATTCTGGCCTCCGAGGGTACCAGGCACACACATGGTACGTACACATATATGCATTGTACCAGGAAAACAACTGGTACATACACAAGTCTGGAGTAATAGGGGGACACAACTTTAATTCTACTGTGTAACCTCAAATTATTTTCCAAAGGATCAGCTTATTATTATCAACACCACCACCACCATCATCATCATCACCATCATCATCATCATCATCATCATTACTATGTCTGTTCTCCATTCTAGCCAACTTTTCTTATAGTCAGGATAAATTTTTACTTATTTCCAATATCTTAGATTAAAAAATATTATATCATTGGAGCTTTAATTTGTATTTTATTCACTGCGATAGAGGCCAAGCATCTTTTCTTGTTGCTTGTTGACTGGTAGTGTGTTTCTCTTGGTACAATAGTTCTTGTTTTTTTCTTCAAAAATTGTTTTACTATATTATTTTTCTATAACTCTTAGAAGTTCTTTATATAAACTGCCATCTCTTTCTCAGTCTTATATGTTACAAATAGCTTCTCTCTCTATTTACGTCATTTTCTTATGTTATTTTGTACTGGTTTTAGAATTGACAATCTGTTTTTATGGATGGTTACTATTTATCTCAAAAAAATCTTTGAACTGGGTGTGGTGGCACACACCTTTAATCCCAGCTGTCAGGAATCAGAGGCAAGATTTTTGTGAGATTGAGTCTAGCCTGGTCTACATAATGAGTTCCAAGCCAGCTGGGGCTCCAAGGAGATCTCATTCCAAAAAAATCAAAAGAAAAAAAAACCTCTGATATCTTAATAATCATTTGTAGTTAAACTCAGAATGTTTAAAATATTATTCTTTTACATTTAATCCTTTACTAGTCCTTGACTTAGAATTGATTTTCTCTGTATGTGTGAGGTTGAGGCCTACTTTATCCATGTTCCATTTACTGAGTAAGATATTCTTTCTTCATTAATCTGCAATGTTATCTCAGTCATAAGATACCACACATTGGGAGGAGAGGTATGTGAATCTTGACCTATATTCCATTCCTGTGTCTATCTCTGCACCTCAGTAGTCTCTTTTAGTGAGTAAAGATTTGTACCATCCACACATCAGTAGGAATTGGCATCTTGTTCCCGCTTAAAGCTCAGAAATGAATGTAGCTTTCCAGAGATGTGTCCCAGGATGAAGGTCAATATTCTGTATCCCATCTTCTCTATATTAAATATTGGTTATTTTCACTATTTACATTAGCTTCTTTGTTTAAAGTGATGTTATTCACTACTTTGAAGAGACCTTTGCTCCTTCTTGCTTTAAAATATAGATTTCAAATTATACTTCCTAGATGTCTCAGTTACAACACACTGTCACGTGCTGCTAGGGAAGACCCGATGTTTGTGAAGCCAGAACATTGTACAGTACAAGGAGGGTGCTGTTTACAACAAAGAATGAATATTGAGAATAGGAAGTTAGGACAGTCTTCTAAAGAGCCTGTGCAATGAGTCCCAAAGGTGTCCTTTCAGTGATCATCAGTGCAGAGCTAAGGATGCAGAATCTCACAGCTCAGTGCAGAGTGGGGTTGGATCTGCAGTTTGGAAGTTTTCTATATTATTCAAATTGTGAACTGTGGTTTCATATCATAATTCTGAATACACAGCACATGTGCCCTGTCTCCTCATTTCACTTTCATTGCAGACGTTACCAATTTACATTCTTCCCTGCACAGCTAATAGGAAAACACATAATCAAGCACAACACTGCTTCCACAGCTGGCTAGCTGGGGAGATAAATTAGCTTCGTTTAGAACTGTTTGGTATAGATATTGCCAGTAGGCAATGTAATCTTTGGGGATTTGGCCAAGAGTTGGAGAGAAATGCTGAACGCCTTGAAGGTGCAAATAGCGGCCATGACGTTTTTACACAAAGATTGAGTAGAAGGTCTAAGAGAAGAGACTGGCTCAGCAGCCATGAGATATCAACTCTGGAAAGCACATGCCTAGTAACAAAGGCAATCAGAGATGGAAGAAAGCATAAAATAAAAAATACAATAATTAAAACTGCATGGTAGAATGCAATCTTCCAAGAGCTCTTTAAGAATCCACTTAGCATCTTCTGAAGGTTGAAACGGGAACAGCATAAATTATATTCAGTTACACCCAGAAAACAAAAGGTATTTTCACCAGTATGTTCATTAAGAGATATATTGCAGAGAGTTCTCCAGACAGGAAAACCACAGCAAGAAAAGTGCTGGGCATCTGAGTTCTTAGCTTAACAGAGGCGGTTTTCAGTCGTGTGGCTTGTGACGCTCACTTTCCCTCTTGCCTGGGCCATGATTTTCTCTCCTGTGACAGTACTGCTTCTTGAAACCTTAGTAATCAGCCTCACTTGGAAAAGATCTCAGCATCAGCTTTTACTCACAAGAGCAAGCTATTTAACCTATGATGAACTTAGAATTAAATGAGAAAAGTTGCTGTCATGACTTTACTAAATATCATTTTCCCATTTATATTCAAAGCCTTTGCCAGTTTATCTTAAACTGGTATTTTCTGAAATCATAGATCTGAAATATAAAACATGTTTATTTACTGCTCTTTCATAATTGCAAAGGGCTTGTCCATAGTATTCACTTACTTGTTCATTCAGCATGAAAATGACTATGGATTTTCTAAAGCCAATAAATGCTTTCAAAAAATAATGTTGGCTATTTATTTTTAAAGGATTTCTTATATGATGTTAGCACATAACCACAAGTTATATGTATTTAAAACTACAAGTCACAATGGAAACTTGACCATTTTTCTTTTAAAAGTTCATCTTATTTTCCACTTGAACTCTTAATATGCTGTTAAGTGGATATGTTGATCTGAAAGACTGGGGAATAAGCTTCATTTTATTTAAGGGAATCACCTCTGAGGAAACACACCATCAGTTTGAGAACAAATCAAAGCAATTCTTTCTACTACATCAATTCGAAATTGGCTTTGTTCTTTACCAACATTGGAATTGGAGTAAAAAGCTATGACCCACCTTTTTGGAGTATATTAAGTTAATTATAATTATAAAAAATCAGATGCTCAGTTTTGTTGGACGTAGTCCATGTCATCATCCTATGATGATATGGAGAGCAGGTTTTCACTATTTACACATACACAAGTTTATGGGAAGAACTTGAAAGGAATGTGTTGAAATAAAAACACAGACTCTTAAAGATGGTTGCACCCTGTGTTTACAGTGAGAACATTTAACTACTTGACTGGCATGAATATTAAATATTCATGTTCTCTAAGGTCCACCATAGTGCTTCATTTAAAAGCACTCTTGGGTAGGAAAAGGCACTTGGTGCTTCTGTAGACACTAATTGTTCTTGTGTACAAATTACAGAATGTGACTCCTTAAATTTACCATAGAATTGCTTCAGGAGTCCTACTTAGAAAGCACTTAATTTTCCATACAAATTACAAATGTGACTTTTTAAATTTACCATAGAATTGCTTCAGGAGTCCTACTTAGAAAGCACTTAATTTTCAGCAGAGTGTGGTGGCCCAGGTCTGTAATTCCAGCACTTAGAAGGTAGAGGCAGGCAGGAGGATCAGGAGCTCAATGCCAGACGTGAAGTTTGAGGCTGAACTGTGCTGTGTGCAATAACTGCTTCAAAAACAAAATCTATCAATCAAACGAACATAAAAGCACTGAATACTTCTATGGAATACCTTTATGATTCTAGTTGAAAATAAATAGAATATAATAATGGGATGGACATATTTTGTCCACTTTGTTAAATGACTTCTTTTAAGCAATGATGTCAAGTGTTTCAAATTCAGAGCAGATTTAAGTAACAAGTGAGTGACAGTGTGGTAGGCATGGTAACCAAACAACATTAGAGAAGAGGCCTCTCTTCATGGTTATGACAAGCACGTGAACCTTACTTAACATCATGAATATTTTATCTAAGTACTAAGTATTCAAATCCAATACTTACAGTTTATCTATAGCCATAGACTTAACATGAGTTTTTGCCTGAGCATAACTTTGTACCTCTAGTTTTGCGTAATGTTTTAATTTGTTTATTTCTAATGATTCAGATTCACTACTATATTTTCATACACAAAACAGCTTCAGTGACATTTCTTTTATGTCTATTCTTGTTTCTTTTTTGCTGTTGTCATACAAGGGACTGACTTATTTCCATTTTCTCCACCTGCATTTAATTTCTTGATAATCCATGATCATTTTATATTTTCACTATAATAACTAAGTTATATTCAGTCAGGTTGTAAGAGAGGTAGAAAATTTCTAAATTAACTTGATTTTATCTTTACTTAACCTCCTGTCTACCATTTGCAGTTCATGTTAATATTAGATATAGTTTATTTTGTTTTTATCAATCCAATCAATATTTTTTTATTCAAAACTTGAATAGCTAAAAGTAACTACTTTATAAATATCAATAAATATTATGTTAGGGGGGGTCTTTGAAGTGTCACGTGTTACTTTAGTAGAAAAGAATTAACAGCAAAGGATACAGCTGTAGAATAAACGAGGTAAGAGCAGTCACTGCCCCTGGTGATGGAATGGATGCAGCTGTAGGATTCTACCATGTTTGAAATCAGCTGCTTCCAGCAGGTTCTTAGGAGCTGTCAGAGATGTGTTCATCATTCTCAGGCTCTGACATTTCAAATGCTAAAGCTAGATGGAATGAGAATGTGGTTGGTACCCAAGGTTGGGAAGAGGAAGCAGAAGGTGCTGGGGAGAAGTTCAGTCATTCCGTGCTAAGTTACAGGTAGACAAGGTGACTATGGCTGACCACTAAGTCCTGCACATTTCAAAAAATGTACCAGAAAAATAATGTAAATGTTTTTTACTTCAAATACATATAAACATTTGAAAAGATAGAGGTGTTTATGCAGTTTTCATTTATCAATTAAAATAGAACAGCAAAACAAAATTACTGTGATGATCCAAAATTTGAAACTCGTAAGTAGAAAGTATTAAATGTTGAAGAAATTTCTTTGGGTTTTGAAAAGACATAAAAAGTCTCATGCAATTAGGAAAAAATATAGATATTATTTAAA